>NW_027141614.1:900000-1132500 GCF_036365525.1 Heterodontus francisci
AAGGCATCGGATACTGCAAAAGCTATGGGCCCTGACAATATTCCGGCAATAGTACTGAAGACCTGTGCTCCAGAACTTGCCACGCCCCGAGCCAAGCTGTTCCAGTGCAGCAACAACACTGGCATCTACCCTGCAATGTGGAAAATTGCCCAGGTATGTCCTGTACACAAAAGGCAGGACAAGTCCAACCCGGCCAATTACCGCCCTATCAGCCTCCTCTCAATCATCAGTAAAGTGATGGAAGGTGTCATCAATAGTGCCATCAAGCAGCACTTGCTTAGCAACAACTTATCAGTGACGCTCAGTTTGGGTTCCACCAGGGCCACTCAGCTCCTGACCTCATTACAGCTTTGGTTCAAACATGGACAAAAGAGTAGAACTCAAGAGGTGAGGTGAGAGTGACTCTAGGGCAGCATTTGGCAGAGTATGGCATCAAGGAGCCCTGGTAAAACTGAGGTCAATGGGAATCAGGGGAAACTTCTCCGCTGGCTGGAGTCATACCTAGTGCAAAGCAAGATGGTTGTGGTTGTTGGAGGTCATTCATCTGAGCTCCAAGACATCACTGCAGGAGTTCCTCAGTGTAGTGTCCTCGGCCCAACCATCTTCAGCTGCTTCATCAATGACCTTCCTTCAATCATAAGGTCAGAAGTGGGGATGTTCGCTGATGATTGTATAATGTTCAGCAACATTCGTGACTCCTCAGATACTGAAGCAGTCTGTGTAGATATGCAGCAAGACCTGGACAATATCCAGGCTTGGGCTGATAAGTGGCAAGTCACATTCGCGCCACATAAGTGCCAGGCAATGGCTATCTCCAAAAAGAGAGAATCTAACCATCTCCCCTTGACATTCAACGGCATTACCATCGCTGAATCCCCCACTATCAACGTCCTAGGGGTTACCATTGACCAGAAATTGAACTGGAGTAGCCATATAAATACCGTGGCTACAAGAGCAGGTCAAAGGCTCGGAATCCCGAGGCGAGTAACTCACCTCCTGACTCCCCAATGCCAGTCCACCATCTACAAGGCACAAGTCAGGAGTGTGATGGAATACTCTCCACTTGCCTGGATGGGTGCAGCTCCAACAATACGCAAGATGTTCGACACCATCCAGAACAAAGTAGCCCGCTTGACTGGCACGTCATCCACAAACATTCACTCCATTCACCACCAACGCCAAGTGGCAGCAGTGTGTACCATCTACAAGATGCACTGCAGCAATGCACCAAGGCTCCTTCGACAGCACCTTCCAAACACGCGACCTCTACCAACTAGAAGGACAAGGGCAGCAAATACATGGGAACATCACCACCTGCAAGTTCCTCTCCAAGTCACGCACCATCCTGACTTAGAGCTGTATCGCCGTTCCTTCACTGTCGCTGGGTCAAAATCCTGGAAGATCCTTCCTAACAGCACTGTGGGTGTACCTACGCCACATGGGCTGGCGTGGTTCAAGAAGGCAGTTCACCACCACCTTCCCAAGAGCAATTAGGGATGGGCAAAAAATGTTGGCCTGGTCAGCGACCCAACATCCCATGAATGAATAAAAGAAAATCACTACAGAAGAAGTACTGAACAAACTATTGGGATTGAAGGCAGACAAATCCCCAGAGCCTGATGGCCTACATCCTTGGATCTTAAAGGATATGGCAGCGGAGATAGTGGATCCATTGGTTACAATATTCCAAAATTCCCTGGATGCAGGAAAGGTTCCAGTGGATTGGAAAAAAAACAGTATAACACCCTTATTCAAAAAGGGAGGGAGACAGAAAGTAGGAAATACTAGTCCAATTAGTTTAACATCTATTGTTGGGAAATTGTTAGAATCCACTGTTAAGGAAGTAATAACAGGACTTTAAGAAACTCAAAACGCAACCCATCAGAGTCAGCATGGTTTTATGAAGGGTAAATCCTATTTGACGAATTTGCTAGAGTGCTTCGAAGCTTTGACAAGAAATGTGGAAAATGGGGATCCTGCAGATGTAGTATATCTGGACTTCCAGAAGGCATTTGATAAGGTGCCACACGAAAGGTTAATACACAAGGTAAGGTCACATGGGATTAGGGGCAATTTATTAGCTTGGATAGAGGATTGGCGAAGCAACAGAAAACCGAGAGTCGGGATTAATGGATCTTTTTCTGGTTGGCAAGATGTATTACTGGGGTGTCAGAAGGTTCGTCCTTGGGCCCCAACTATTTACAATCTATATTAATGACTTGGATGAAGGGATAGAAGGTACTATAGCCACATTTGAAGATGACACTAAAATAGATTGGATAGTAAGTTGCAATAAATACATAAGAAATTTACAAATTGAAATGGATAGATTAGGTGAATGGGCCAAAATTTGGCAGATGGAGTTTAACGTGGTTAAGTGTGAGGTTATCAATATTGGTCAGAAAAATAGAAAGGTAAATTATTATCTAAATGGAGAGAAACTTCAGAGTACTTCGGTGCTGAGGGATCTGGGTGTCCTCGTGCATGAATCACAGAAAGCCTGTTTGCAGGTACAGCAGGTGAAAAGGAAGGCAAATGGAATTTTGGCATTTATTGCTAAAGGAATATAATATAAAAGTAGGGAAGTGTTGCTGCAACTGTACAAGGCATTAATGAGACCGCACCTGGAGTACTGCGTATAGTTTTAGTCTCCTTACTTGAGGATCGATGTAGTTGCATTGGAGGCAGTTCATAGGAGGGTCACTAGATTGATTCCAGGGATGAGGGGTTTTTCTTATGGAGAGAGATTGAGCAGTTTATGCATTTACTCTCCAGAGTTTAGAACAATAAGAGGAAATCTAATAGAGGTATATACGATGATTAAGGGATTGATAAAGTAGACGGAGAGAAGATGTTTCCTCTTGTGGGGCAATCTAGAACGAGAGGTCATAGTTTTAAGATAAGGCGTACCAGATTTAAAACAGATATGAAGAGAAATTTCTTCTCTCAATCAGTCGTAAGTCTGTGGAATTCACTACTCCAGAGTGTGGTGGATGCCGGGACATTAAGTAACCTTAAGGAGGAGATAGACAGATTTTTAATTAGAAATGGGTTGAAGGGTGATGGAGAATTGGCAGAAAAGTGGTGTTGAGGCCGAGATGAGATCAGCAATGATCGTATTGAATGGTGGGGCAGGCTGGAGGGGTGGAATTGCCTACTCCTGCTCCTAGTTTCTATGTTCTTATGTGGATCTGTCCAGGAAAGAGCGGGTGACATATCTATTATCTCTCTCTATGTTGTCTGTTGATGTATCTGCTGTGTGACGGAGGCCATCTATGTCGGGTGAGTTGAATTATACTGTCTGCTACCTCAGCAGGGAGATGCAGGATGAGAGGTTCCGTGGCTTTGTCAGGATAGCGGGATTCCTGATGGTGTAGATGTCTCTGCGGGATCCCCATGTCAACGGGGAGAGGGACAAGAACTGAAATAACTCTCACTCTATTAATGTACAGTTGGTGTGTGAGCATGCCCAGAACATCATGTTGGTGAATGTCCACTATCCTGGCAGCAGCCACCATACCTTCATTCTGAAGCAGTCAGCTGGTGCCAACACTTCGGGCCTCCATGCAGAACCAGAATGTGGCTCATGACCTCCAAACTCTGGACACTCCCCTCCGCCACACAAAACCACCAGATGAAGCCATGCTTCTGATGTCTGAACCGCTCGGGGGGAGCCCTCCAGTACACACTGGAGCAGGTGTCCAAATTCATGGTGTTCTGCTGCACCCTTCATATCATCACCATCATGAGGACACAGGCATTGGCACCAGGAATATGGAGGCCAACTCAGAAGGAGGAGGAGGTAAGGAGGATATTTCCTAGATGCCTTCGACCCGGAAAGGCTGTTGGGGAGTGTTTGCTATGACTCCAGCTCTCATCGGACAACTTCCCTTTCCCACCATGGATTCCCTATTCTCCACCATTACACCCATCTGAGACGCCCCATCACAGTGACCCCTCGGTCACCATCCTGCAATAAAAAACACCAACAAGAACCTTTTCATTAACATCGTCATCCAACAACACATCCAATTATACAAACAAAACTGAATTATTCACCCTTGTGTATTCACTTAGTGCCTGTCTGATGGATTACCTCATCTTGCCTAGTTCTCCTACATAGTGTTTCCCCAGTGGCTGCAGCATGGCTGGTGGAAGGCTGTTGACTTTCACTGAGGGAGTCTGTAGATGGCCTTGCAGGACCTCCTCGAGCAGCTCTGGGTTTGAGGACTCAGATTCAGACTGCACAACATCGACATGGGCAGCAGCTCCAGCAATGTTCACATCTGAGTCCTGTGTATTATAACTCGTTCGTGACCTCGCCCTCCGGTGACCTGACACATAAACTATCCCTTACCCGTGGCCTGGCTGCAGCTCACTCGTGCTCGGTGACTCACCCCGTGCTGATTCCGACTCTATACCACCCTCTAAGGTACACACAGTGGAAGTATTTGATCTGGTGACTGTGAGTATCAGACGGAGTGATGGGGAATCACCATCAGTGCTGTGCTGCTGCTCTCTCTCAGTCTCCTGGAGCTGCTGTGACTGGGAAGCTGGCAGTTTTGGGGTGTCATTGGAAAGTATAAAATACGAAGGGGAGGATTGGATGAGGGATTGGGGGTGGTGGAAAGAAGGACGTCCATGGTCTCACCATCTCAAGCTTATACATCATCATTTATGACGTTTACCAGTTCTGATGAAGGGTCACAGATCTGAAACATTAACAGTGTTTCTCTCTACACCGATGCTGCCAGACCAGCTGAGTATTTCCAGCACTTTCTGTTCTCTACCCTTAGCTCTGGAATTCTCTTCCAAAACCCTAAATACAGTAAGTTGCACAGAGTCCAGTTTTAGGGACTACTACTTGTACAGAGTACTAAACACAATACAGTTAATGAGTGACTGAATTTTAAGAGATCGAAGAGTTGATCTCCTTCCAAAAGTTAGTTAACTATTGCATTTAGCATTACACTTGATTTTAAGCTGAACATGTAGTTTCTTTTACAGTCTGTTTGTGACAGCTCGACAGTTCATTGATTCTCATGGAATAGGAGGGTCAGTGTCAGTTTGGATAAAAAAACAAACTGGCTTAATGAGAGAAAACAGTGAGTTGTGGTAAACAGTTGCTTTTTTCAGACTGGAGGAAGGTAGACAGTGGTGTTTCCCCAAGGGGCAGTGATTGGACCACTGATACATTTCTGATATATATAAATAATTTGGATATTGGAACACAGAACACTCAGATCGAGGGAGCTTCTGCTCATATCCACCATTCCCAGTTCCTGCTTTAGAGCCATAGACTCAACGGCTGTAAGGAGCCTCTGTGTGGTTGTGGTGGTGACATCTCTCTCACTGTCAGTGACTGTGGTTAGTTGCTCACTGACCCCATCTATATCACTCTTGTTCTTAGACTGGTCTGCAGTTTAGGCCCAGGTGACCACACACCCTGGTAATTTCCAGTTATCTTGTCATCCTTTTATGGAGGAGGTTGAGCAGAGACTGTGAGGCTCACAAATATGTTGTCCTAAGAAGAACCGGGATATCTGGATTTGTGTTTGGAGACAGCAGCCACCACTGCCCACTGATGTCTGACTTTGTCTGAAGCTGTCAGATTTTATCTCAACACAGGGTATGGTCAGCTTCAGGGGAGGCAGAGCTTTAACACGGGTCTAATTCCCTCATAGCCCCTCCTCACTTCTTCTAACTCCTCACCTAGTCTGGGAGGGTCTGCCTGTAACTCAGTGTTTTGGTCCAGTATTTGTTATAATTTTCTCTGTGGATAATATACTCCATCATGTGGCTCCTGATCCCAGAGTAACTGATTGTACAGGATGCCAATGTTCTCCTACCAACCTGAATTTTCCTTCTGTAAATTGTCCATCGCTTCCTTCAATTTTTTGTGTCTTTTATTTAACCGTCAGGTGCAGAGATGTGCCCCATTAACCAACTTGTCGCAACCCTTTTTTATCTTAAATTTGTATTTCTGGACATCCACAGATATTCTATTGAGAATTAAATCGAAATCCCCATCATTCTCTTTGGTCTCCTTATCTCGAGAGACGATGGATACGCGCCTGGAGGTGGTCAGTGGTTTGTGAAGCAGCGCCTGGAGTGGCTATAAAGGCCAATTCTAGAGTGACAGGCTCTTCCACAGGTGCTGCAGAGAAATTTGTTTATCGGGGCTGTTACACAGTTGGCTCTCCCCTTGCGCCTCTGTCTTTTTTCCTGCCAACTACTAAGTCTCTTCGACTCGCCACATTTTAGCCCCGTCTTTATGGCTGCCTGCCAGCTCTGAAAAGTGCTGGCAACTGACTCCCACGACTTGTGATCAATGTCACAGGATTTCATGTCGCGTTTGCAGATGTCTTTATAACGGAGACATGGATGGCCGGTGGGTCTGATACCAGTGGCGAGCTCGCTGTACAATGTGTCTTTGGGGATCCTGCCATCTTCCATGCGGCTCACATGGCCAAGCCATCTCAAGCGCCGCTGACTCAGTAGTGTGTATAAGCTGGGGATGTTGGCCGCCTCAAGGACTTCTGTGTTGGAGATACGGTCCTGCCACCTGATGCCAAGTATTCTCCGGAGGCAGCGAAGATGGAATGTATTGAGACATCGCTCTTGGCTGACATACGTTGTCCAGGCCTCGCTGCCACAGAGCAAGGTACTGAGGACACAGACCTGATACACTCGGACTTTTGTGTTCCGTGTCAGTGCGCCATTTTCCCACAATCTCTTAGCCAGTTTGGACATAGCAGTGGAAGCCTTTCCCATGCGCTTGTTGATTTCTGCATCGACAGACAGGTTACTGGTGATAGTTGAGCCTAGGTAGGTGAACTCTTGAACCACTTCCAGAGCGTGGTCGCCAATATTGATGGATGGAACATTTCTGACGTCCTGCCCCATGATGTACGTTTTCTTGAGGCTGATGGTTGGGCCAAATTCATTGCAGGCAGCCGCAAACCTGTCGATGAGACTCTGCAGGCACTCTTCAGTGTGAGATGTTAAAGCAGCATCGTCAGCAAAGAGCAGTTCCCTGATGAGGACTTTCCGGACTTTGGACTTCGCTCTTAGACGGGCAAGGTTGAACAACCTGCCCCCTCATCTTGTGTGGAGGAAAGTTACTTCTTAAGAGGACTTGAACGCATGTGAAAGCAGCAGGGAGAAGAAAATCCCAAGAAGAGTGGGTGCGAGAACACAGCCCTGTTTCACACCACTCAGGATAGTAAAGGGCTCTGATGAAGAGCCACCATGTTGAATTGTGCCTTTCATATTGTCATGGCACGAGGTGATGATACTTAGTAGCTTTGGTGGGCATCCAATCTTTTCTTGCCGTCTGAAGAGACATCATACTGCTCGATAATCCTTAGGATGTCCGTCTCCCCAGGTGTGCCTGTATTGTTCCCCGCCAGGTTACCAATTGACGATTTCCTGTGATCTGCTAATGACATTGTATTCCTGGTTTTACTTATTCAAACTCTCTTAAAGCTCCCGCCCCCCACCCCCGCCGCGGCCACCCCACTCTTAGTGATGAGCACAACAGAGCTCCACCTCTCTGTCTCTCTGCCTCTCCACTAACTTTCCTTATTTAAGATACTCTTTCACCAAGCTGTTGGTCATCTGACCCAATATCTCCATATATGGCTGGGTGTCATACGTACAACCCTCTAGTCCCTTGTCGCCACTCTCATATCCAAGGAGGATTGGAAGATTCTGGCCAGTGCCTCTGCTGTTTCCACCATTCCTTCCCTCAGCAAGTCTTATGCATCCCATCCAGACCGGGTACATATTCTACTTTATTGTGGTACAAAAGGTGTTGGATTGAAAGGGGTTAATTGAACCTGTTTGTTCAGTGACTGTAATTAATGTCGTTCTCTATGGACCTTAATTGTGTCACTGCAGGGTTTCCCTCTTCTATTAATAAGAGGTTCCTTTCAATGTGTAATCCCTGAGTGTCAGCAGCAGCATCACTGCCGGCGGGAACAGGGAAAAGCAGCTCCAGCGAGAGAGAGGGAGAGGATAGATGAGAATCTGAGAATCTGAGAACAATAGATTGGAATGTTACAACCGTAGGTCAGAATCTGAGAACAACAGATTGGAATGTTAGAGCAATGGGTCAGAACAATAGATTGGAATGTTACAACAATGGGTCAGAATCTCGGAACAATAGATTGGAATGTTACAACAATGGGCAGGAGTTTATCCTTTTGGTTTGACTATCTTACTGTGGATTATTCTTGGTTGACATTAGCGGATCGGATCTATTTCACACTGAGGATAACTCAATACATTTATTCTCCCATCCTCGCTGCTATTGGTGTCCCTGGTAAGTCTCTCTATCCAGCTATTACTTCTATGATTAACTGTTTTACTGTTCTTAACAACGAACATAATATCGTCCTTCATGTAAGCCCATTTGCTGCATAAACACTGGTCTGTGCCTTTGTCAAATCTACTATATCAATGCTGTCCTGGTTACCATCCCTGTTACGAACTGCCTTAAACAACAGTCTATCCAAAACTCTGCTATCCATATCCAAAATCGCACAAAGTCTCGTTCACCCAACATCCCTGTGCTCAGTGACCTACATTGTTTTCTGTAGAACAGAGTATACCCGAAGAAATAAATGGGGTGTGCAAGAAAGGTACCACAATAATCATGGGTGACATTAATCTACATTTAGATTGGGCAAATCAGATTGGCAAAGGTCGCCTGGGAAATTAGTTCATAAAGTTTATTCGTGAAAATTCCTCAGAGCAACACGTTCTGGAGCCAACCAGGAGCAGGCTGTTCTGGAACTGGTAATGTGGAGTGAGACAGTATTAATCAAGAACCTCATGGTAAAGGAGCTTCTAGGCGACAATGATCATAACATGATAGAATTTCAACGTTCAGATTGAAGGGAAAACTGTGGTCTAAGAGTGTGTTTTCTTTTAACCCAAATTAAGGTAATTATAAGGATATGAAGGCATATTCAACTAAAGTAAACTGGGAAACTAGATTAAAAGTTAGAACAGCCGAGATGCAGTGGCTGACTTTTAAGGAGATACTTAACAACTCTCAGCAAAGGTTTATCTCTGAGAAAGAAAGACTCTTGGAGAAGGTTAAATAGGGAATATAAGGATAATATTAAATTGTAAGAAACACTGTACAAATCTGCAAAGATTAATGGTAGGTGAAAAGCTTGGACAGATTTTAAGAACCAGCAATGAATGACAAAAGAAAATAAGCGTGAAAAAGTACAGTGTGGGAGAAAGCTAGCTGGCAAGATAAACAGAGAGTATGAGTTTCTACAAAATTTAAAACGGAAAAGAGTAACTAAAGTTATTGTTAGTCCTCTCGGGAGTGAGTTTGGGGAATTAATCATAAGAAGCAAGGACATGGAGGAGTGGTTAAACAGATATTTTTTGTCTGCTTTCACTGTAGAAAACTTAGAAAACGTTCCAAAGATACAAAATCAAGAGGCAAAAAGGGAGAGAGGAAATTCAAATAATCACCCTCACCAGGGAACTATTACACCTAAAGTCTGACAGGATCCGCCATCAGTGGTGAACTGAAATTGTTAAATATAGAATTAAACTTAAAGAAAAAGCATATAATTATGCAAAGATGAGTGGCAGGTCAGAAGATTTGACAGATTATAAACAGCAGCAAAGAACAGTTAAAGATTAATAAGGAGGTAAAAATTAGAATACGAGCGAAAACAGACATGAAATAAAAAAGACAGATAGTAAGAGGTTCTAAATATTTAAAGAAGAGTTAACAACGTGAGCGTTGGTCCTATAGAAAGTAAGTCTGGGTAATTAATGATGAATAATAAGGAGATAACAGGTGAATTGAACATGAATTTTGCTTCAGTCTTCACTATGGAGGATACAAGTAACATCCCAGTATTAGCAGTAAGCCAGGAAATGGAAGAGGGGGGGAAGGAACTCAAGAAAATCCCAACAACCAGGGAAGTGGTACTGAGCAAGTAGATGGAGCTGCGGGCTGTCAAGTTCCCAGGTCCTGATGGACTTGATTGCAGGGTGTTAAAAGATAGTGGCTAGTGAGATAGTTGATGCATTAGTTTTAATTTTCCAAAATTCTCTAGATTCGGGGAAGGTTCAGTTAGATTGGAAAATAGTGAATGTAACTGCTTTATTCAAAAAGTAAGGGAAACAGAAAGCATGAAACTACAGGCCAGTTAGTTTAACATCTCTCTTAGGTAAAATGTTAGAAGCAATTATTAAAGATGATGTAGCAGGGCTTTTAAAAAGGTCAAGGTAATCCGGCAGAATCAACATGAGTTTGTGAAAGGGAAATCATGTTTAAACAATTTATTGCAGGTCTTTGAAGAAGTAACATGTGCTGTGGATAAGGGGCAATTGATGGATGTAATGTACTTAGATTTTCAGAAGGCCATTAATAAGGTGCCACGTCAAAGGTTATTGCGCAAAATAAAAGCTCATGGTGCAGGGGGAATAATATTGGCATGGATAGAGGATTGACTAGCTAACAGGAAACAGAGAGTAGGCAGAAATGGGCCATTTTCTGCTTGGCAAGATGTGACGAGTGGTCTGCCACAGTAATATGTGCTGGGGTCTCAACTTTTTACACTTTATATAAATGACTTGGATGAAGGGACTGAAGGTATGGTTGCTAAATTTGATGATGATACAACGATAGATAGGAAAGTGACATGTGAAGAAGACATAAGGAGGATGCTGAGGGATATAGATAGGTTAAGTAAGTGGGAAACAAATGGAGTATTATGTGAGAAAATGTGAAATTTTCCATTTTGGCAGGTAGAAAAGAAGCATATCATCTAAATGGTGAGAGATTGCAGAACTCTAAGATAGAGGGGGATCTGGGTACCCTTGTGCATGAATATCAAAAGGTTAGTATGCAGTTTCAGCAAGTTATTAGGAAAGCTAATAGAATGATATCATTTATGGGAAATTGAACATAAAAGTAGGGAGGTTTATGCTACAGTTATACTGGAAATTGGTGAGACAATGTCTGCAGTACTGTGTACAGTATTGGTCTCCTTATTTAAGGAAGGATGTAAATGTATTTGAAGCATTCAGAGAAGGTTGACCAGACTAATACCTTGAATGGGCAGGTTGTCTCAGGAGAAAAGGTTGGAAAGGCTCGGCTTATATCCACTGGATATAAGAGCAAGAGGCGACTTGATTGAAACATATATGATACTGAGGGTTCTTAACAGGGTGGATGTGGAAAGGATGTTTCCCCTTGTGGGAGAATCCAGAACTAAGGGTCACTGTTAAAAAATAAGGGGTCGCCCATTAAAGACAGAGATGAGGAGAATTTTTTTTCTCTGAGGGTCGTGCGTCTTTGAAACTCTTTTCCTCAAAAGGCAGTGGAAACAGTGACTTTGAATATTTTTTAAAGCAGAGGTAGATAGATGCTTGATATGCAAGTGGGTGACTGGTTATTGGGGGTAGGCGGGAATGTGGATTGAGGTTACAATCAAACCAGCTATGATCTTATTGAATGGTGGAGCAGGCTCGAAGGGCCAAGTGGCCTACTCCTGCTCCTAATTGGTATGTTTTATGTTCGTATGACAAGTCCCCAGGATTAGATGGCCTGCATACTCGGGCCTTAAAGTATGTAGCTGCAGAGATAGTGTAGGCATTGATTATAATCTTCCAAAATTCCTTAGATTCTGGATGGATCCCAGCGGATTCGAAAATAGAAAATGTAACACATTTGTTCAAGAAAGGAGGGAAACAAAAAACAGGAATCTATAGGCCAGTTAGCCTAAAATCAGTCATAGGGAATTGCTGGAATCCATTGAAAAGGAGGTTATAGCAGCATACCGAGAAAATCATCACGGGATCAGACAGAATCAACATGGTTTTGTGAAAGGGTAATCATATATAACTAATATATTTAAGCTTTTGAGGAAGTGACAAACAAGGTGAATAAAGGGGCATCTGTAGATGTGGTGCATTTGGATTTCCAAAAGGCACGGGATAGGGGGTAACATATTGGCATGGATAAAGGATTGGTTAGCTAACAGGAAACAGAGACGAGGGACAAATGGGTCTTTTTGCGTTGGAAAACAGTAACTGGTGAAGTACTACAGGGATCAGTGCTGGGGCCTCAACTATTTACAGTCCGTATCAATGACTTGGGTGCAGGGATAGGATGTGTGGTCGCTAAATGTGCCGATGACAGCAAGATGGGAAGGAAAGTAAGTCGTCAAGAGGAGGCAAATAGTTTACAAAGGCATATAAATAGGTTAAGTGAGATCGGCAAAAACCTGGCAGATGGGGTATAATGTGATAAAATGTGACGTTGTCTACTTTGGCAGGAAGAATAAAAAAGCAGTATACTATTTAAATGTAGAAAGCGTGCAGAGCTCGGTGGTACAGAGGGATCTGAGTGTCCTGGTACATAAATCAGAAAGAGTTAGTATACAGGGACAGCAAGTGATTAGAAAGGCAAATGGAATGTTAGTGTTTATTTCAAAGGGAATCGTGTATAAAAGTGGGAAGTTTTACTGCAGCTGCGCAGGGCTTTGGCGAGAATTCATCAGGTGTACTGTGTACAGTTTTAGTCTTCTTATTTGATAAAAATAATATAATTGCATTCGAGGCAGGTAAGGCAACGTTCACTCGAATCATTCAGCGAGTGGAGGGCTGATTTTATGAAGAAAGGTTGAAAAGGTTGTGCTATAGCCATTGTATTATGAAAGAACAAGAGGTGATCAGAGTGAAACATGGAAGATCCTGAGTGGACTTGATCGAGCCGATACCGGGAAGATGTTTCCTCGTGTGGGGAGACTGGAACCATGGGATGCAATATAAAAATAAGAGTTCAGCCATGTTAAGCCATGCTCTTATCGAATGTTGGAGCAGGCTCAAAGAGCCGAATTGGTTACTCGTGTTTCAGAGTCCCATGTTCCTATGTCCAGCAACGCCTCAATGTTAATATTCTCACTCGTGTGATCAATATCTCCATGGCCTCACCCCTCTGTGTCTCTCCCTGACCACACATTTCATCTCTCCAGCTCCAAAGGTGCTGCGGAAGTTTGGATCCATAAAATTGTGTGAACTGCACTGCCAGTCACATCAGCACATTGTACAGGACACCCAGGCTGGCCGGGGTGATAGCGTGGGTGTAACGTGTATGTGTCTGTAACGTGAGGAGGGTCTGAATATGGTGTCAAGCAGATATTCCGACAGCTTTGATGTACGTCTTTGAAACTTGGTCTGTGCATGTCCACTGACCATCTGTGTTAGTCACTCTCAGCTGAACATACATTCAGCAGCACGAGGAACCCCCTCTAGTGTTATTTAAAAGAACCAGGCATCCAGCTTACAGGTGAGGGGCCTTTGACTTACTTCTGCTATTCTAAGGTTAGTGGAGATGCTGTGTACAGTTTTCTGAAGGTTGTGTAGTGAGCTGCTGCAGACATTCAGGGAGGCCAGAGGATTTGGTGACCCAACTCTGGACGAGGTATGGGGACTGTAACATGATCAACAAATGGAGCAGAGGCTGCAGAGAGGGGATGCTCTGTAAAGAGGGAGAAGGAGGGGTATCTGCCCTACCCACCCCAGGTTTTCCAAGAACAAAAAGAGCAGTGGTCCTAATACAAAGCCCTGGGGAACACCACTGTATACTCCCATCGAGTCTGAACAACAACCTTTCACCACTTCACTCTGTTTTCTGTTCTTTAGCCAGTATTAAATATTTGGAAGACTGAAATCATTGCTTTCACTCCCCACTCCAACTTTGTTCCCTTGCTATTGATTCCATTCCTCTCCCTGCCAACAGTTTGAGATTAAGACAGTCTGTTTGCAACCTTGGTGTCACATTTCACCACAAAATGATCGTTAACCTCATTTTCTGGATATCATTACAGCCGCCTATTTCCACCTTAGTAACATCACCCGACTTCACCCCTGTCTCAGTCCATCTGCAGCTGAAACCTCATTCATGCCTTCGTCACCTCTCGATGTGATTATTCTTACTCACTCCTGGCTGATCTCCCACATTCTACTCTCTGTAAACCTGAGGTCATCCAAAACTCTGCTGCCCATGCCTTAGTTCACACCAAGTCAGTTTCGTCTATCACTGACTGACATTGTCTCCCGGTTAAGCAATGTCTTGATTTTAAAATTCTCCACCTTGTTTCCATATCCCTCCATGGCCTCATCCCTCCCTACCTCTGGTATCTCCTCCATCACCACAACCCACTGAGATATCTGTGCTCCTCTAATTCTGGTCTCTTGTGCATCCCTGATTTTAATCACTGCACCACTGGCGGCCGTGCCTTCAGCTGCCGGGGCCCTAAGCTGTGTAATATCTTCCCTACACCTCTTCACCTCTCCACATCGCTTTCCTCCTTTTAGACACTCCTTAAACCCTACCTCTTTGACTAAGCTGTTGGTCATCTGACCTAATATCTCCTGTAGTGTCTCAGCGTTATACTTTGCTTCTTAATGCTCCTGTGAAGCACCTTGGGATGTTTTACAATGTTAAAGGCATTATATAAATATAAGTTGTTGTTGTTGAATTTTGTCAGACATGATTTTTCATGAGCATATCCATGTTGCTAGCCAGTTAGTATCCACTGTTTTTCCAAGTAACAAATATTTTTCTCCTGGGTTGTCACCTCTACATTTTCCCCCAGTGGTGACACTAGTATGTTTGGTTAATAATTGTAGGGTTTCTGCTATCTCTCCTTTTTTAAACAGGTTGCAACATTTGCAACCGTCAAGTCCTCTGTCACCACTCCCATATCCAAGGAGAATTGAATGATTCTGGCCAGTGCCTCTGCTATTGCCACCATTCCTTCCCTCAGCAACCCTCATACATCCCATCCAGACTGGGTAAATGTTCAACTTTATTGTGATACAGAAAGTGCCTGGATTGAAAGTGGTTAACTGAACCTGTTTGTTCAGTGACTGTAATTAATGTCAGTCTCCATGGATCCTAATTGTGTCACTGGCGGGTTTCCATCTTCTATTAAAATGGGACTCCTTTCAATGTGTGATCCCATACTGTGAACTGGAGCATAACCCGGGCACTAACATTGGTCAGCGGCTCCAGAGAGATGGAGAGGATGGATCAGAATCTGGGAACAATAGATTGGAATGTTACAACAATGGATCAGAATCTGGGAACAATAGATTGGAATGCTACAACAATGGACAGGGGTCTATCCTGGGATATCTACATTCTTTCTACATATTATGATTGGTTCTCATTAAACTCGCGATTCCATCACGCACTTAAGATTATTCAATACATTTACTATCCCATTCTCGCTATTGTTGGTGTCCCTGGTAAGTCTCGCTCTCTCTCTCTGTCCAGCTATTAATTCTATAAATGGTTTTTAACTGCATTACTGCTCCTGTCATTTACTCTACCCTGCTTGCTGCTGTTATTATTCTTGGTGAATATCTCCAACTATTAGCTCTATAAACCATTGCAAATAGTCTTTCAGTTTTTGTCATTTACTGTCTCATCTTTGCTTCTGCTGCTGTTTCTATTTCCAGCCAGGAGATCTCTGAAATACGGTTCTGTAATGTACCTTCGGGAAGCCGGAAGCCGGTGTCATTGGTTTCCATACAAACTCCATCCCCTATCTGTCAAACTCATCCCCCACCCTGGCTAATGTCTGAGGCTGAACCAGACTGTATACAACCTCTGTGTTCGAAATAAACCTGAGATGAGTTCATCTCCATATTCTCTCCATCATTAACCGTCCCGACTCCCACCTCTGTAATATCACATGTCTCCACCTCTCCCTCAGACCACCTGCTGCATAAACCCTCATCTGTACCTTTGTTAAATCCACATTTGACTATTCCAATTCTATCCTGGTCACCTCCCAGTTATAAAACTCCATAAACCACAGACCATCCAGAACTCTGCTGCCTGTATCCTAACTCACACCAAATCCCGATCACCCACCATCTCTGTGCTCACTGATCTACATTGACTCCCGGTCTGACAGCACCTTATTTGTAATATTCTCATTTTTGTGTATGAATCTCTCCATGGCTCACCCCTCCAATTAATCCCATTCCCCTGTCCATATTCCATATTCTTGAAAATCTTTATGTTCAATTTCCTTCATAAAGTGAGTTGTTTTAAATCCCTATCTTCCCCTGCTGTGATTTTCAATCTATGGCCCCGCTGGTGCCAACGCTATGGTAACCTGGTTTCATAAAATGACGTGAATTGCACAGCCGGCTACTTCTAGCGTGGTCAGCACAGTGCCCCATGCTGGACAGGGCTCTCGTGTGGTCAGCACAGTGTCCCATGCTGGACAGGGCTCTAGTGAGGGCAGCGCAGTGCCCCATGATGGACAGGGCGCTAGTGTGGTCAGTACAGTGCCCCATTCTGGCCACGCTCTAGTGTGGTCAGCACAGTGCCCCATGCTGGGCAAGGGTCTAGTCCTGTTGTAACATGCATGTGATGCTCATATGAGGAGGGTTTGAATGTGACGTCAGTGAGCGATTCTGACAGCTTTGATGTACGTCTTTGAAACTTGGTCTGTGCATGTCCACTGACCACCTGTGTTAGTCACTCTCCGCTGAACATACATTCAGCAGCACGAGGAACCCCCTCTTGTGTTATTTAAAATGACCAGGCATCCAGCTTACAGGTGAGGGGCTTTTAACTTACTTCTGCTATTGTTACGTTAGTGGAGGTGCTGTGGATGGTTTTCTGGAGGTTGTGTTGTGAGCTGCTGCAGACATTCAGGGAGGACAAAGGATTTGGTGACTCAACTCTGGACGAGATATGTGGACTGTAGTTAGAGTGTCTCTTGGTCTGTAGCACGAACAACAAATGTGGCAGAGGCTGCAGATAGGGGAAGCTCTGTAAAGAGTAAGGAGGAAGGGGAATCTGCCCTACCCACTCCGGGTTTTCGAAGAGCACTTTTCCTACCTACTCCTAACCCAGGAGCAGTGTGTGAGGTGACTCTGATTCAGTAATGATGTGGTCACAGAGCTGTGTCACGTCCTGTAAGACGACCTGGAGCCTCAGACCAGGGTGAGGACGTAGCTGTCAGTGGCTGTTAAGATCACAGTTTCATTGAACTTCTATGCATCTGGATCTTTCCAGGCAGGAGCAGGAGACATATCTAACATAGAGTCACAGAGAGTGATAGAGACATCTACGACACAGGAGGAGGCCATTCGGCCCCTCCGTGCCATCTCTGTGTGGAACCATTCAGTCAGTCCCACTCTCCCACTCAACCCCCTATCCCTGCAAGTTCATTTCCTTCAGGTGCCCATCCAGTTTCCTTTTGAAATCATTGATTGTCTCGGCTTCCACCACCCTCATGGGCAGTGAGTTCCAGCTCATTAACATCCACTGTGCAAAAAAGCTCTTCCTCATATTCCCACTGCATCTCTTACCCAAAACCATCCATCTCTGTCCCGGAGTCCGTGTTTCATCAGTTAATGGGAACAGCTTTTCCTTGTCTATTTTATCTTCTTCTTCTTTGGCCTCCTTGTCTCGGCACACAATGGGTAAGCGCCTGGAGGTGGTCAGTGGCTTGTGAAGCAGTGCCTGGAGTGGCTTGTGAAGGCCAATTCGAGAGTGACAGACTCTTTCACAGGTGCTGCAGATAACATTGGTTGTTGGGTCTGTCCCACAGTTGGCTTATCTAATCTTACCTAAGCCTATCATAATCTTGTACACCTTTATCATACCTCTCTCATCCTCCTTTACTCCAGGAGAACAACTCCATCTTCTCCAAACTAACCTTGGAACTAACCATCCCGCTCCCCCGCCCCACCCCCCACCAACCCCCTCCCCCCAATCCCTGGAACCATTCTGGTAAATCTCCTCTGCACCCTCTCACGGACCTTCACATCCTTCCTAAAATGTGCTGACCAGAACTGGATACAGTTCTCTAGTTGGGGCCTAACCAATGCTTTATAAAATTTCAGTACAACTTCCCTGCTTTTGTATCTTTGCCTCTGATCATTAAGCCCAAGATCTTATAAGCTTTGCTTAACACTCTCCTGATATGTCATTCCACCTTTAATGATCAATGCATATAGAGCCCCAGGTCCCTCTGCTCCTGCACAATCTTTAGAACTGTCCCATTAAGTCTATATTGCTTTCCTATTCCATCTGATAAAATGCATCATCTCACACTCCTCTGTATTAAATTCCACCTGCCACTTCTCCGTCCATTCTGCTAGCCTATCTATATCCTGTTGTAGGCAGTTTGCATCATCCTCACTGTTTAACACATCTCCAAGTATGGTATCATCGGAAAATTTTGAAATTCTAATCTGAATTCCAAGATCCATCTTGTATATATATAGCAAAAAAAAAAGCAGTTGGTCCTCGCACTGACCCTTGGAAAACATCACTGTCTACCATCCTCCAGTGTGAAAAATAACCGTTCACCAGCACTCTGCCCGAACTATCTCTTCTTTGAAGGTAGCCCATTGTTCAGCTCCTGTTTTCCTGCCAAACGTTGACTCTAATTTATTCGCCGCAGCTCCATTTTTACACCGGATGACTTATTGAAGTTGACATTCTCACAGTTAATTATTCTTACTCTGGATTGCTCTTTGTCCTTTCCCATAGTCAACAAAAACCTTATGATACAATGATCACTGTCCCCTAAATGTTCTCCTACTGATACTTAATCCACTTGGGTCCAGCTCATTCGCAAGAACCAGGTCTAGCAGTGCCTCCTTTCTCGTTGGACTAGGAACATATTGTCGTTTAAAAGTTTCCTGCACACACTGTAGTAACTCCTGCCTCCCTCCACCCTTTACATTGCTACTATCCCAGTCCATATTAGGATAATGAATGTTCCCCCATTGTAACTACTCTATAATTCTTGCATCTTTCAGTAATTTTCTTGCAGATTTGTTCCTCCACATCCTTCCCATTAGCTGATGGCCTATAGACAACACCGAGCTATGTAAATGCACCTTTTTTTGTTCTTTTGCTCTATCCAAATAGATTCTGCCCTTCACCCACCTACGCACCCACCCCCCCCACTCCCACCTCCCCATACACGTCCCCGGGACTTTCACTCTCTCCAGCACTATAATGTTCTCCTTAACCAATACCACCACTCTTACTCCTTTTCTCCCTTTCTTATTTTTCCTGAACACCTTGTATCCAGGAATATTTAACACCCAGTTCTGCCCTTCTTTGAGCCAGATCTCTGTTATAGCCACAACATCATATTTCCACATGGCAATCTGCACCTGTACCTCACCAGTCTTATTAACCACACTCCGTATTCACATACATGCACATCAACCCTGATGTAAACTTTATTACTTCCTCCCTTACTGAGACCCCAAATAATAACTTTCTAAACCCTACTATAGTGTTATCCATCTCTCCCAGTATTCTGTGCACTTTAGAATTCCTTTCTGATGTTTACTCCTGGTTTCCACACCCATGCCATTTAGTGTTAACCCTCTCCAATAGCACTAACATATCACCCTGCAAGGAGATTAGTCCAGCTCTGTTCAGGTGCAACCGTCCGGCCGGTACAGATCCCCATTCTCCAGAACTGGTCTCAGAGTCCAGAAATCTAAACCTCACCACTTCTGCAGCAACCTCCCAGCCACACATCCATCTGTACTATCCTTCTATTTCTATACTCATTCGCACGGTGTACTGGGAGTAATCCGGAGATTACTACTTTGAGAGGCTAACTTCTTTCCCAGCGCACGGAATTCTGACTGCAGGACCACCTCCCTCTTTCTGCCCAGTTCATTCGTACCGATGTGGACGATCACAGCTGGCTGTTCACCAACACCCCCTCCCCACTCCCCCCACCCCCCCCCCCCCCCACGCCACGTTCAGGATGCTCTGCAGCTGCTCAGTGATATCCTTGACCCTGACACCAGGGAGGAAACACATCATCCTGGATACATGTCTGCGGCCTCAGAAACGCTGGTCTGATCCCGTGACTATCGAATCTCCTGTCACTGTCAACATTGTACATTCTACTCTTCCCTGTACCTCCCCCCCCCCCCCCACCCCCCTTACAGCTGAGACAGCCGTGGTACCATGGCCTTGTCTCTGGCTGAAGTCCGCTGATAAAACATCACTTTCCTCAGTATTGAATACTGGTTGGAGTGTGAGATGCACTCTGGGGTCTCCTGTGCTCCCTCTCTGATTCGTCTTGACTGTCTGGTGATCACCCATTCCCTCTCTCCCTGCATGCCCTTATGCTGTGGGGTGACCACATCTAGAAACGTGCTCTCCACAAATCACTCAAACTCATGTATACACCACAGTGACATCCATGGTCCCACCATCTGCAGCTTGTACATCCCCACAGACAGCAGGATGAGGGAGAGGTGTGAGCTCAGCAGGTACATAAGGCAGGAACATAGCACCTTCCTGAATTCTCTCGGTGATGCCGGATGCTACGAGCTCTGTCACAATTGTTCCCATGAGGGGGAGAACCATCTCCTCCCTCAGGCTCAGGGGATGAAGGTAAGCCTGGTCCCCGCTGGTTCAATGCTGCTCCCTGTGATTATCGGCCACCTTGTCCTGTAAGAGAGAGGGCAGAAAGTCAGTGATTGTTTTGCAATGTGTTTGGGTGATGTGCCTGTCATAACTGGATAGCTGGTGGTATGTGAAGGCAGTGAGAGGTGGATGTGAGGCTGGTATCAGTGGAAGGTGTGTGAGGGTGAGGTGGAGTATGTGAATGTTAGGTGTGAGTCCTGAGTGTTCGGGACTGTTGATGGGTGAGTGATGGGGTTGTGATACATTGAGCAGTGTGAGAGGTTGGTGGTTTTGTGGGTAGGAGACGCCATGTGGAGATGAATTCACTGACGTTGACCACCCGTGTGAGCTCATTAAACTTCTCTGGCACCGCTGCCAGGTCCTCAGGGCCAGACATCTTGCATTGACCTCCCTGGCCACCTGCTCCCATTCCCTGCGGAGTGCGTTTCTTGAGGGTCTCCACCCCACCCCACAGAAACATGGCCTCTCTTCTCCTGTCACCCACCATGACTAAGGCCTCCAGCACCACATCCGTGAACCACAGAGCCCTTTCTCTGTCTTAGTATTCCATCTACCTTTTCTCCAATTGCAGCATTCACAGTCAGCAGCAGCAGCCTACTGTGATTTAGTGCAGCTACCCTTTAAGGGGGACAGACTGCCTTTAAGGGCTCAATCCTGTCTGAAACATGTGCTAGACTCAGACCCAGTTAGGTCTCCTGTTCAGTGTGCAGACAGACAGCAGTGCGGGTCACACTGGGCGGCCCGTAGAATTAATGGAAATGAGGAGGCCGCAGGAATTTTGCGTCACCTGCCTCAACAGGAATGGGCATGGGCAGCTCATGACCCTTCTGCCCAAAAACCGATGCAAACCCGGTTTTCTCTCTCTTTCTATTTTCCTTTCCCCCTTTCTCACTCTCTCTCCCTTTACTCTGTCTCCTGCTCACAGAATTAGAGACAGATGCAGCACAGAAGGAGGCTGTTCGGCCCTTTGTGTTAGTGCTGTCTCTTTGAAAGAGCTGTCTAATTATTACTACTCTCCTCCTTTTTCCCCAGACTAAATTCTCTTTTGAAAGATATTATTGAATCTGCTTCCATCATGTTTTCAGGCAGTGAATTCCAGATCCCAACAACTCGCTGTGAAGGAAAATTCTCCTCATTTCACCTCTGGTTCTTTGTCAATTACCTTCAACCTGTGTCTTCTTAATACTGAACTTTCTGACACAGGAAACAGTTTCACATTAATTACCCTATCAAAACCCTTCATGATTTTGAATTCTAGATTATATCTCCCCTTACCCTTCACTGCTCTAAAGAGTACAATCCCAGCTTTTCCAATCTCTCCACGTAACTGAATTCCCAGATCCCTGGTACAATATGTTTCAAATTCTGCTATTCCATGTGTCATGTACTGGGATATGCTGTAGTGTTTTATATATATTTAACATAACTTCCCAGTTTTGTTTTCTGTGCCTCTATTTATAACGCCCAGGATCTCATATGCTTTATTAACTGCTTTGTTAACCCCTCCTGTGACCTTCAAGGATTTACACATAAAATCCCCAGGTATCTCTGTTCTTGCACTCCCTTTACAGTTGTAACATGTAACTTGTGTTGTCTCTCCACATACATCCTTCTAAAATGTATTACCTCACATCTCTGCTGTGACAATTCAAATTTGAGAAGATTGAAGACATTGTTTTCAGTCCTTGCTCCAAACTTCATTCCCTAGCTACCGACTTCATCCCTCTCCCTGGCAATTGTGTGACACTAAACCAGACTGTTCACACCTTGGTGTCATATTTGACCCCGAGATGACCTTCTGACCACATCTACACACCTTCACTAAAACAGCCTATCTGCACCTAGAAAATCATGGAAAAGTCATTTAAAAAATCATAGAATGCTGACAACACAGAAAGAGGCCACTTAGCCCATTGTGTCTCTGCTGCCCAAAAAATGACCTCCCCAGCCGAATCCCACCTTGCAGCATTTGGTCCCTTGCTCTGCAGATTAAATCACTTGAGGTGTAGCAGGTACATTTAAAATCTACCCTTTCAGAAAGTGAGTTCCAGACCCCGCCCCACCACACTCTGGGTGATTTTTTTCCTCATCTCCCCTCTACTTTTTCTACCAATCATTTAAATCAATGCCCTCTTGTCACTGATCTCTTTGCTAAGGTGAACAGACGCTTCAACCCCACTCTATCCAGAGCCCCTCAAAATTATGTACATTTCAATCAGATCTGCCCTCAGCCTTCTCTGTTGCAAGGAGAACAACCCCAGCCTATCCAATCTTTCCTCAAAGCTGCATTTTCCCAGTCCCAGCAACATGTTTGTAAATCTCCTCTGTACCCTCTCTCGTGCAGTTACATCCTTTCTGTAATGAGGTGACCAGAACTGCACACATTACTCAAGTTGTGGCCTAACCAATGATTTATGCAGTTCCAGCAGAACCTCCCTGCTCGTATATTCAATACCTCGGCTAATAAGGGAAAGGATTCCATATGACCTCTTAACCACCTTATCGAGCTGTCCTGCTACATTCAGCTATCTGTGGGCATTCACTCTAAGGTCTGTCACTTCCTCTACACTTCTCAGTATTCTCCCAGTAATCGTGCATTCCTTTGCCTTATTTGACCTCCCCAAATGCATCATATCGCACTCATCCAGCCTGAATTCAATTTGCCACTTCTCTGCCCATCTGACCAGTCCATCAATAACTTCCTGCAGTGTACAGCTATCCTCCTTGCAATCTACCACACGGTCAATCTTTGTATCGTCTGCAAACTTCTTGATTATGCCCCTACCTTTACTTCCAAATCGTTAATGTATGCGACATAAAGCAGGGGTCCCAGTACTGAGCTGTGTGGAATTTGCTTTTTTTTATTCATTCGTGGGATTTGGGCGTCACTGCCTGGGCCTGTATTTATTGCACATCCCTCATTGCCCTTGAACTGAGTGGCTTGTGAGGCCATTTAATAGTCCATCACATTGTTGTGGGTCTGGAGTCACATGTGGCCAGACCAGGTAAGGACAGCAGATCTCCTTCCCTAAAGGACATTAGTAAACCAGATGGGCTTTTCAAACAATCGACAATGGTTTCATGGTCACCATTAGAGTCGCTGTTTAATTCCAGAACTATTAATTGATTTCAAATTTCATTATGTGTCATGGTGGGATTCGAATCCACGTCCCCAGAGTGTTAACCTGGGTTTGCTGGATTTACAAGTGCAGTGACATTGCCACTACACCACTGCCTCCACTAAATGCTGCTGGAAACATCCGTCCAGTCGCGAAAACGCCTGTCAACAATAACTCTTTCTTTCCTGTCACTGAGCTAATTTTGCATCCGCCTTGCTGCATTTTCCTGGATCCCCTAGAATTTTATTTTTAACAAGTCTGCTATGTGCGCCCTTGCCTAAAAGTCATGCTAAAATCCAAGTAGACCGCATCAACTACATTAACCTCATCTATTGTCCTTGTTACTTCATCAAAATAATCTTGCAAGTTAGTCAGACACAATCTTGCCTTAACACATCTATGGTGATTATCCCTGATAAACCTGTGCCTTTCTAAGTGACAGTTTATCCTGTCTCTCAGAATAGATTACAATAATTTTCCCACTCTGAGGTTAGACTGACTGGTCTGTAGTTATTCGGTCTATCCTTCGCTCCCTTTTTAAACAGTGGTTCAATGTTAGCAGTTCTCCAATCCTCCATCACCACACCTGTATCCAGTGAGAACTGGAAAATCATGGACATACCTTTGGTTATTCCTTCTGTTGCTTCTTTTAACAACCTGGGGTACATTTCATCACGCCATGGTGATGTATCAACTTTCAATGAGGCTAATGCCATTAGTAATTCCTCTCTGCCTATGTTTATCACATCCAATAATTCACACACCTCCTCCTTAACTACAATATCTGCACCGTTCCCCTCTTTTGTGAAGACAGGTACAAAGTATTCATTAAGAACCATATCAGTAACTACTGTCCCTACACATAGGTTACATTTTCGGTCATTAATGGGCTCTACTCTCTCCTCAGTTGTCTCTTAGCCTTAATGTATTGAAAGAAAAAACATACATGGGTTCACCTTGATTTTGCTTGCCAATATTTTTTTAATGATCTGTCCTTTATGTCGTAAATTCCTTTTTGATATCAGCCTCCACTTTCTATACTCCTCTTGGTTTTCTGTTGTATTGAGTTCTCGGTGTGGGACATAAACTTGCCATTCCTGCTGTATCTTACCCTGTAGGCTCCTTGTCATCCATGGAGCTGGGGAATGAGACTGACTTGATTCATCTGCAAACCACTGGCACGGACTCGATGAGTTGAAATGTCCCATTCTGTGCCAGAATTGATTATGCCTCGATGACTCTATGACATGGGTATTCTATTACAACAACTTTCCTATACTGGGAAAGTTTATAAAGGACTGGGCAGTATCACCCTATTAAACCCCGTGATGTAAGTGAAATGTTTGATGCCCCAGAAGATGGTTAACAAATGTCCTTCACAAACAGAGTAAATCAGTTCAGCCCCACTCACAATTCTGGAGTCATTCACAATGGGGAGTAGTTTCTCCTGGTTTTTACTACATGGGAGAGCATCCAGGCTTTTCACTGTGTCCCCCACCTCCATGTGGAAAGTCTTGTCAGGGTTAGGTGAGATAAGACACGTTGCCTGGGCGACAGATTTCTTCAATTGTGTTACTGCTTCTGTGCTCACTTCAGTCCAACCGGGTTAAATCTGGTCATCACCATCATTAGGTGGTTCATAAAGAGGAGTCACAGTCTCTGCAAATCGAGGGATGAGGGTCCACTGATACCCCATCAGTCTGAGGATAGGACACAGGGCAGTCTTTGAGGTGGACAGGGCTAGACACTGGATGAGGGTCCACTGAAACACCACCAGCCTGAGGATAGGACACAGAGCAGTCTTTGAGGTGGACAGGGCTAGACACTGAATGAGGGTCCACTGATACCCCACCAGCCTGAGGATAGGACACAGAGCAGTCTTTGAGGTGGACAGGGGTAGACACTGGATGAGGGTCCACTGATACCCCACCAGCCTGAGGATAGGACACAGAGCAGTCTTTGAGGTGGACAGGGGTAGACACTGGATGAGGGTCCACTGATACCCCACCAGCCTGAGGATAGGACACAGAGCAGTCTTTGAGGTGGACAGGGGTAGACACTGGATGAGGGTCCGCTGATACCCCACCAGCCTGAGGATAGGACACAGGGCTGTCTTTGAGGTGGACAGGGGTAGACACTGGATAAGGGTCCACTGAAACCCCACCAGCCCGAGGATAGGACACAGGGCAATCATTGAGGAGGACAGGGGTAGACACTGGATGAGGGTCCACTGAAACCCCACCAGCCTGAGGATAGGACACAGAGCAGTCTTTGAGGTGGACAGGGCTAGACACTGAATGAGGTTCCACTGAAACCCCACCAGCCTGAGGATAGGAAACAGAGCAGTCTTTGAGGTGGACAGGGGTAGACACTGGATGAGGTTCCACTGAAACCCCACCAGCCTGAGGATAGGACACAGGGCAGTCTTTGTGGTGGACAGGGGTAGACACTGGATGAGGGTCCGCTGATACCCCAACAGCCTGAGGATAGGACACAGGGCGGTCTTTGAGGTGGACAGGGGTAGACACTGGATGAGGGTCCACTGAAACCCCACCAGCCTGAGGATAGGACACAGGGCAGTCTTTGTGGTGTACTGGGGAAGACACTGGATGAGGATCCATTGATACCCACTAGCCTGAGGATAGGACACTGAGCAGTCTTTGAGGTGGACAGGGGTAGACACTGGATGAGGGTCCACTGATACCCCACCAGTCTGAAGATAGGACACAGGGAAGTCTTTGTGGTGTACTGGGGTAGACACTGGAATAGGGTCCACTGATACCCCACCCGCTTGAGGATAGGACACAGAGCAGTCTTTGAGGTGGACACGGGTAGACACTGGATGGACTCGACCTGGTGTTGGTCTGGGCTGATGCTGGATGATGCAATCTGGACAGCTGGAACGGTAACACGATGTTAAAATGTGTCTACTTCAACGCCAGGAGTATCCAGAATAAGGTGGGTGAGCTTGCAGCATGGGTTGGTGCCTGGGATCTCGATGTTGTGGCCATTTCGGAGACATGGGTAGAGCAGGGACAGGAATGGATGTTGCGGGTTCCGGGATTTAGATGTTTCACTAAGAACAGAGAAGATGGTAAAAGTGGGGGGGGGGGGTGTGGCATTGTTAATCAAGGAAAGAATTACAGCGGCAGAAAGGACGTTTGAGGACTGAGGTAGTCTGGGCCGAGGTTGGAAACAGGAGAGGAGAGATCACCCTGTTGGGAGTTTTCTATAGACCTCCAAATAGTTCCAGAGATGCAGAGGAAAGGATAGCAAAGATGATTCTTGACAGGAGCGAGAGCAACAGGGTAGTGGTTATGGGGGACTTGAACTTTCCAAATATTGACTGGAAATACTATAGTTCGAGTACTTTGGATGGGTCTGTTTTTGTCCAGTGTGTGCAGGAGGGTTTTCTGACACAGTGTGCAGACAGGCCAACCAGGGGCGATGCCACATTGGATTTGGAACTGGGTAATGAACCCGGCCAGGTGTTAGATTTAGAAGTTGGTGAGCACTTCGGTGATCGTGATCACAATTCGGTTAGGTTTACCTTAGCGATGGGCAGGGACAGGTATATACAGCAGGGCAAGAATTATAGCTGGGGGAAAGGAAATTATGATGCGATTAGGCAAGATTTAGGATGCGGAGGATGGGGAAGGAAACTGCAGGGGATGGGTACAATCGAAATGTGGAGCTTATTCAAGGAGCAGCTACTGCGTGTCCTTGATAAGTATGTACCTGTCAGGCAGGGAGGAAGTTGTCGAGCGAGGGAGCCGTGGTTTACTAAAGAAGTTGAAGAGCTTGTCAAGAGGAAGAAGAAGGCTTATGTTTGGATGAGACGTGAAGGCTCAGTTAGGGCGCTTGAGAGTTACAAGCTAGCCAGGAAGGATCTAAAGGGAGAGATAAGAAGAGCAAGGAGAGGACACGAGAAGTCATTGGTGGATAGGATC
This sequence comes from Heterodontus francisci, assembly GCF_036365525.1. Taxonomy (NCBI): domain Eukaryota; kingdom Metazoa; phylum Chordata; class Chondrichthyes; order Heterodontiformes; family Heterodontidae; genus Heterodontus; species Heterodontus francisci. The sequence goes on from NW_027141614.1 coordinate 927,561, forward strand.
AAAGAAAACCCTAAGGCTTTCTATAGGTATATCAGAAATAAAAGGATGACTCGAGATAGGTTAGGGCCAATCAAGGACAGTAGTGGGAAGTTGTGTGTGGAATCGGAGGAGATAGGGGAAGTGTTAAATGAATATTTTTCGTCAGTATTTACAGTGGAGAAAGAAAATGTTGTCGAGGAGAATACTGAGATAAGACTACTAGGCTAGTTGGGATTGAGGTTCACAAGGAGGAGGTGTTAGCAATTTTGGAAAGTGTGAGAATAGATAAGTCCCCTGGGCCAGATGGGATTTATCCTAGGATTCTCTGGGAAGTCAGGGAGGAGATTGTAGAACCTTTGTCCTTGATTTTTATGTCGTCATTGTCGACAGGAATAGTGCCGGAAGACTGGAGGATAGCAAATGTTGTCCCCTTGTTCAAGAAGGGGAGTAGAGACAGCCCTGGTAATTATAGACCTGTGAGCCTTACTTTGGTTGTGGGTAAAATGTTGGAAAAGGTTATAAGAGACAGGATTTATAATCATCTTGAAAAGATTAAGTTCATTAGAGATAGTCAGCACGGTTTTGTGAAGGGTAGGTTGTGCCTCACAAACCTTATTGAGTTTTTTGACAAGGTGAACACACAGGTGGATGAGGGTAAAGCCGTGGATGTGGTCTATATGGATTTCAGTAAGGCGTTTGATAAAGTTCCCCACGGTAGGCTATTGCAGAAAATACAGAAGTATGGGATTGAAGGTGAATTAGTGCTTTGGATCAGAAATTGGCAAGCTGAAAGAAGACAGAGGGTGGTGGTTGATGGCAAATGTTCATCCTGGAGTATAGTTTCTAGTGGTGTACCGCAAGGTTCTGTTTTGGGGCCACTGCTGTTTGTCATTTTTATAAATGACCTGGATGAGGGTGTAGAAGGGTGGGTTAGTAAATTTGCGGATGACACGAAGGTCGGTGGAGTTGTGGATCGTGCTGAAGGATGTTGTCGGTTACAGAGGGACATAGATAGGCTGCAGAGCTGGGCTGAGATGTGGCAAATGGAGTTTAATGCGGAAAAGTGTGAGGTGATTCACTTCGGAAGGAGTAACAGGATTGCAGAATACTGGGCTCATGGGAAGATACTTGGTAGTGTAGATGAGCAGAGAGATCTTGGTGTCCAGGTACATAAATCCCTGAAAGTTGCCACCCAGGTTAATAGAGCTGTTAAGAAGGCATATGGTGTGTTAGCTTTTATTAGTTGGGGCATCGAGTTTAGGAGCCACGAGGTCATGCTGCAGCTGTACAGAACTCTGGTGCGGCCGCACCTGGAGTATTGCGTGCAGTTCTGGTCACCGCATTATAGGAAGGATGTGGAAGCTTTGGAAAAGGTGCAGAGGATATTTCCTAGGATGTTGCCTGGTATGGAGGGAAGGTCTTATGAGGAAAGGCTGAGGGACTTGAGGTTGTTTTCGTTAGAGAGAAGGAGGAGAAGAGGTGACTTAATGGAGACATATAAGATAATCAGAGGGTTGGACAGGGTGGATAGTGAGAGCCTTTTTCCTCGGATGGTGATGGCAAACACGAGGGGACATAGCTTTAAGTTGAGGGGTGATAGATATAGGACAGATGTGAGAGGTAGTTTCTTTACTCAGAGAGTAGTAAGGGCGTGGAACGCCCTGCCTGCAGCAGTAGTAGACTCGCCAACTTTAAGGGCATTTAAGTGGTCATTGGATAGACAAATGGATGAAAATGGAATAGTGTAGGTCAGATGGTTTCACAGGTCGGCGCAACATCGAGGGCCGAAGGGCCTGTACTGCGCTGTCATGTTCTATGTTCTATGTACACCAGCTGGGCCTTCGTGGATGGTCTTTTAGTCCAGCTCACAAAGTAACTGGAGTAGTTCCTTTAAAAGGGTTAAATGTATAGACATGGTCTGTGGTGATGAGGAGGAGATCAGCGACATATTGCAGCAAGCAGAAAGACTGTGAAAGGCTCATAAGGGCCCCGGCCATACGTTTGGGGAAAATAGTGGGGTTATTGTGGAACCCCTTGTGACAGACATGTCCAGGGGTATCTCTGGTCCTCAGAAGTGAATGTGAATTTAAATTGTTTCTCGAGTTTTACTGGGATACTCCAATAACCATGAGAGACATCCAGGGTGGAGAAGACAGCCCTGCCGCTGGGAATCTGGGAGAGTAGGGTTGGTGTCTCTCAGACAACCAGGTTCACACAGAGATGACTGAGTTGAGTTTGTGGTGGTCAATAGTCAGTCACCAGCTGCCATCCGGTTTTCTAACCGGCCAAATCGGGCAGTTAGTAGTAAATATCTCTTTGTGAACTACACCCTGGTATAACAGTGACCTGATGGTGGCTGGAATATAAGATATAATCTTAACTCGGTAAGAATACTTTTTCATGGAGCATGCAATGGTCAGTTAATTTCTTCAACTCTGCTCATGTTTCCACAGTCATCTTTATGGGTTGTGGATACACTCGACACCGACTCGAGAATCGCCTGTACCTCGGGGTGATCAGAGGTTTCTGGTTCCCAGTCCTCTGATATTTTATTTATGAATATTGAGGGTGCACTGGACACCAGAGTAGGGGTATGTTTTCATGTTCTACAATATACAAATATAGGGATAATCAATTACTGCTGATAATCTTTGAGCACATTACTGCCCAGTAGTCCCTGTCCATTGTGCAGGATCATATAAAAGGGAGTCAGGACTTTGAAATGAACTCTGTTCCCTCTCCTATACCACTGTAAGATCTGATCTCGGGTCACAGTTTAACCAAAAGTTGGTCGAACAGTCGCAAGCAGTTTATTGCAAGGAAACTATTGGAAAAACAAATCGGAGGGGCAGGATTAATGTCCACTTGGAGAGGCAGGGATTAATTAGAGATCGTCAGCAGGGCTTTGTCAGGGGGTGATGCTGTCCAACTAACTTGATTAATTCTTTTCGAAGCAGTGACTTGATGTGTAGATGAGGGTAAAGCAGTTGATGTAGTCTACATTGACTTTTGTAAGGCTTTGATCTGGTCCTGCATGGGAGATTGGTTAAGAAGAATTGCCCATGAGATCCAGGGCAATTTGGCAAATTGCATCCAAAATTGGTTTAATGTTTTTGTGAGTGGAAGCCTGTGATCACTGGTGTACCACCGGGATCGGTGCTGGGACCCTTACTGTTTGTAGAGTGCATTAATGATTTAGACGTGAATATAGCAGGTGTGATCAGTAAGTTCGCAGATGACACTAAAATTGGTTGGGTTGTAAATCGTGAGGAGTAAAGCCTTAGATTACAGAATGATATAGCTGGTCTAGTAAGATGGGTGGCGCAGTGGCAAATGGAATTTAATCCTGAGAAGTCTGAGGTGATCTCCTTTGGGAGGACTAACAAGGCAAGGAAATATACAATGGCTGGTAGGACCCGAGGAAGTACAGAGGGACAGAGGGACCTTGGTGTACTTGTCCCGAGATCACTGAAGGCAGCAGCACAGGCAGATAAGGTGGTTAGGAAGGCATGTGGGATACTTTCCTGTACCAGCTGAGGCATAGACTTTAAGAGCAGGGAGGTTATGATGAAGCTATGAAGCTGTATAAAACGCTATTTAGGCCACAGCTGGAGTACTGTGTACAGTTCTGTTTGCCGCACTATAGGAAGGATGCGATTGCACTGAGAGGGTGCAGAATAGATTCACCAGGATGTTGCCTGGGCTGGAGCATTTCAGCTATGAAGAGAGACTGAAAAGGCGAGGGTTATTTTCCTTAGAGCAGAGAAGGCTGAGGGGGACTTAATTGAGATAGACAAAATTCTGAGGGGCTTCGATAGGTTATATAGGAAGAAACCTTTTCTTTCTTCTTAGCTGAGAGGTCAATAACCAGGGGACATTGATTTAAGGTTAGGGGCAGGAGGTTTAGAGTGGATTTGAGGAAACGAATTTTCACCCAGAGGGTGGTTCGCTTCTGGAACCCACTGCCTGAAGAGGTGGTGGAGGCAGGAAACCTTACTACATTTAAGAAGTATCTAGATGAGCACTTGAAACGCCACAACATACAAGGCTACAGGCCCAGTGCTGGAACTGGGATTAGAATAGTTAGGTGTTTGATGGCCAGAACAGACATAGTAGGCCAAAGGGCCTGTTTCTCTGCTGCATTTCTCTACATCTGTATGACTCTATTGAGGAGTAACAGTTCAAATACAGCACAACATCAGAATAAACATAGTAGACATACGACCTGTGGCAGATGAGAAAGGCTTTCTGGCAATGGATCAGATGTTAGAAGCTATTATTAAAGACTCTATAGCAGGGCACGTAGAAAAATTCAAGGTAATCAGGCAGAGTCAACATGGTTTTGTGAAAGGGAAATGATGTTTAACCAATGTATTGGAGTTCTTTGAAGAAGTAACATGCAGTGTGGATAAAGTGGAACTGATGGATGCACTGGACATAGATTACCAGAAGGCATTTGATAAGGTACCACATCAAACGTCATTGTGGAAAATAAAAACCAATGGTGTAGGGGGTTAACATATTGACATAGATAGAAGATTGGCTAGCTAACAGGGAACAGAGAGCAGGCATACATGGGTCATTTTCTGATTGGCAAGATACAACGAGTGGTGTGTCACAGGGATTATTGCTGGGGCCTGAACTTTTTACAATTTATATAAATGATTTTGATGACTGGAACGAAGGTATGGTTGTAAAATTTGCAAATGACTCAAAGATAGGTATGATGGTAAGTTCTGAAGAGGACATAAGGCGGCGACAAAGGGATATAGATAGGTTAAGTGTGTGAGCAAAGATATAACAAATGGAGTAGAATGTGAGAAGAGGTGAAATTGTCCATTTTGGCTGGAAGACTTGTCTGTTAACTCGAGACTTGACTATTCTAATACACTCCTGGCTGCTCTCCCACATTCTACTCTCTGTAACCTTGTGGTCATCCAAAACTCTGGTGCCATCTTCTAATTTACACCAAATTCAATTCACCCAACATCCCTGTGCTCAGTGACCTACATTGGCTCTTGGTCCAGTAACACCTCAATTTTAATATTCTCACTCATGTGATCAAATCCCTCCATGTCCTCACCCCTCTGATTATCCCAATCCCCTGTCCATTTCCAATATTCGTGAATCTTGTTCATCTTAAAGTCTTTTTCGAATTCCCTTTTTAAAGTGAGTTTCTTTCTATCTGTCTATCTGCCTGACCGCACATTTCATCTCTCCAGCTCCACTGGTGCTGTGGAGGTTTGGATCCATAAAAAGGTGTGAGCTGCACGGCCGGTCACATCCAACACATTGTACAGGACACCCAGGCTGACCGGGGTGCTCGAGTGGGTGTAACATGTGTGTGTCTGTCGCGTGAGGAGGGAATTGAATGTGAGGTCAATCAGCCATTCAGGCAGCTTTGATGTACGCCTTTGAAACTTGGTCCACTGACCACCTGTGTTAGTCATTCTCAGCTGAACACACATTCAGCAGCAGGAGCAACCCCTCTAGTGTTATTGGAAAGGACCAGGAATCCGACTTACAGGTGAGGGGCTTTTGACTTACTTCTGCTATTGTAAAGTTAGTGGAGGTGCTGTGGATGGTTTTCTGGAGGTTGTGTTGTGAGCTGCTGCAGGCATTCAGGGAGGACAGAGGATTTGGTGACCCAACACTGGACGAGGAATGTGGACTGTAGTTACAGTGTCTCTGGGTCTGTAACATGAATAACAAATGGAGCAGAGGCTGCAGAGAGGGGAAGCTCTGTAAAGAGGGAGGAGGAGGGGGCTCTGCCCTACCCTCCCCGGGTTTTCCAAGAGGCACTTTTCCGACCTACACCTAACCCAGGAGCAGTGTGTCGGTGACTCTGATTCAATAAGGAGATGGTCACAGTGCTGTTTCACCTCCTGCAACACGACCTGGAGCCTCACACCAGGTGTGAGGACGAAGTTGTCAGTGGCTGTTCAGGTCACAGTTTTATTGAACTTCTATGTATCTGGATCTTTCCAGGCAGGATCAGGAGACATATCAAACATAGATTCATAGAGAGTGATGGAGTCATTCACAACACAGAAGGAGGCCATTCGCCCCCTCCATGCCAGATCTCTGTGGAACAATCCAGTCATTCCCACTCTTCCGCTCAATCCCCATATCCCTTCAAGTTCATTTCCTTCAGGTGTCCATCCAGTTTCCTTTTGAAATCATTGATTGTCTCGGCTTCCACCACCCTCATGGGCAGTAAGTTCCAGCTCATTACCATCCACTGTGTAAAAAAGTTCTTCCTCATATTCCCCCTGTATCTCCTACCCAAAACCTTCCATCTGTGTCCCCTAGTCTGTGCTTCATCAGTTAATGGGAACAGTTTTTCTTTGTCTATCTTATCTAAACCTGTCAAAATCATGAGGGGTCTGGACAGAATAGGTGGGGAGAAACTGTTCCCACTTGTCAAAGGATCAAAAATGGATGGGCACAGAATTAATGTACTTGTTTAAAGAAAAGAATGCGAACATGAGGAAAACATTTTTGTACAGTGAGTGGTTAGGTTCTGGATTGCACTATCTGAGAGTGCGATGGAGGCAGGTTCACTTCAGGCATTGGAAAGGGAATTATATAGTGACCTGAAAAGGAATAATGTACAGGGTTATGGGAAATAGGCACTAAGTGAATTGCTCACTCAGTGAGCCGGTGCAGATATGATGGGCCGAATGGCCTCCTTTTGTGCTGCAATAAATCTGTGATTTTCTGTGATTCTGTCACAATCTTGCACACTTCTAGTAAATATTCCCGCAATCTCCTTTGCTCCAGGGAGAACAATCCCAGTTTTTTCCAGATTAACCTTGTTGCTAAAATCCCCCATCCCTGGAACCATTCAGGTAAATCTCCAGTGCACCCTCTCAATGGCCCTCACATCCTTCCGAAAGTGTGGTGAACAGAACTGGTCACAGTACCCCACTTGGGGCCTAACCAGAGCTGTATACATTTTAAGCATAACTTCCCTGCTTTTGTACCCTATGCCTCTATTTATGAATCCCGAGGTCTCATATGCTTTGTCATCACTCTGTCAATATGTCCTGCCACCTTCAAAGGTTTATACACATCCACACACAGGTCCGTCTGTTCCTGCACATACTGAAGAACTGTACCATTCTGTCTGCATCGCCTGACACTATCCCTTCTGCCAAAATTCATCACCTCACACTCCTGTGTATTAAATTCGATCTGCCACTTCTCTGCCCATTCTGCCTTTCTATCCGCGTCCTGTTGCAGGCAGTTTGTATCATCCTCACTGTTTGCCTGTCCTCCAAATTTGGTATAATCGGCAAATTGTGAGACTCCACTCTGAATTCCAAGATCGAAGTCATTTATGTATAGCAAAAAAAAGCAGAGGTCCTAGCACTGATCCTCGGGGAACACCCATTATCTACCATTCTCCAGTCTGAAAAACAAACATTTCAAACAATTCTCTGTTTTCTGTCCTGAAGCCAATTTTTGATTCAATTGGACACCGACCCTTCAATTTCATGAAGCTCAGTTTTGTTCACCAGCCTTTTATGTGGCACCTTATCAAACGCTTTTTAAAAAACCTTTATAAACAGCATCCACCACATTCCCTTCATCATTGTTATCTGATAAATCATCAGCAATTCTATTAGATTAGTAAAGCATGATCTTCCTATTAAAAAAATCCATGCTGACAATCCTTAATTAACTCAAACCTCTATAAGTGTGTGTTGATAGTGTCTTCCCTTGATTATTGTTTCTAAAACCTTACTCACCACTGATGTTAAACTAACTGATCAGTAGTTACGAGGCCTGTGTGTTGTCCATTGATAATTCAGTGAGGTGAGGGTGACCATCTATCTCATCATTTTCTCCCTCATCAGGGAGAAGCTGGATGAGAGATCCAGTGGCTTTGTCAGGATAGCGGGATTCCTGATGGTGTAGGTGGCTCTGCCGGGCCCCCATATCAACAGGGAGAGGTACAGGGACTGAAAGAACTCTCACTCCATTCATGTACAGTTGGTGTGTAAGCATGTCCACTAACCTCGCAGCAGCCACCATAACTCCATTCTGAAGCAGTCAGCCGGTCCCAACACTTCGGGGCTCCATGCAGAACCAGAATGTGGTTCACCGGAGATAAATAAACCCCCCTCTAGACACGGCTCATGTTTCTACATCCTCAAACCACCCCCACCGCCAACCATCCTCACACAATTAACATGTGTATAATGTGAGCAATGGAGTCACCAGGAACATGGTGGGACAGGCCATCGGTGTGATGAAGCAATGCTTCCAATGTCTGAACCGCACGGGGAGAGCCCTCCAGTACACACTGGAGCAGGTGTCTGAGTTCATGGTGTTCTGCTGCACCATTCACATCACCACCATCATGAGGGCACAGGCATTGGCATCAGGAATTCGGAGGCTACCTCAGGAGCAGGAGGAGGAGGCAGGAAGGATATTTCCTGGATGCCTTCCAGCTGGACAGGCTGTCGTAGAGACCCTGCTAAGATTCGAGCTCCCATAGGACAACTTCCCTTTCCCTCCATGGATCCCCCATTCTCCACCATTACACCCATCTGAGACGCCTCATCACAGCGTCCCCTTGGTCACCATCCTGCTATGAAACAATCAGAATTAATATATTACAGAAGGACCAATTCAGCCTTTCGTGTCTGCACTGGCTCTCTGAATGAACAATTCACTGAATGCCGTTCCCTGCATTCTCCATGTAACCTGCACACTCTTCCTTCTCAGATTAAAGTCTATTCCGCTTCAGTTGAACCTGCCTCCACCACACTCTCAGGCAGTGCATTCCAGACCCTGTTTCACTGTGTGAAAAAAGCTTTTCCTCATGTCGTCTTTGAACCTTTTACCCATTACTTTAACTCTGTGCCCTCTCGTTCTTGATCCTTTCACGAGTGGGAACAGTTTCTCTCTGTCTACTCTGTCCAGACACATCATGATTTTTGAAACCTCTAATAAATCAACTCTCAGCCTTCTCCAAGGAAAACAGTCCTAACTTCTCCAATCTATCTTCATAACTGAAATTCCTCATCCTGGGAATCATTCTCGTGAATCTTTTCTGCACTCTCTCCAATGCCCTCACGTCTTTCCTCAAGTGTGGTGTACAGAACTGGATGCAATACTCCAGCTGAGGCCGAAGTAGCGTCTTATGCAAGTTCAATATAGCATCCTTGCTCTTGTACTCTATGTCCCTATTAATAAAGCCTAGGGGATTATATGATTTATTAAATGCTCACTCAACCTGTCCTGCCACCTTCAATGACCTATGCACATATACACCCAGGTCGATCTGCTCCTTCACCCCCTTTAGAATTGTAACCTTTATTTTACATTGTCTCTCCATGTTCTTCCTACCAAAATGAATCACTTCACGTTTCTCTGCATTGAACTTCACCTGCCACCTGTCTGCCCATTCCAGCAACATTTCAATGTCCTTTTGAAGTTCTTCACTATCCTCCTCACAGTTCACAATGCTTCCAGTTTCATATCATCTGTAAACTTTGCCTGTACACCAAGGTCTAGGTCATTAATATATATCAGGAAAACAAAGGATCCGAACACTGATCCCTGGGGAACTCCACTACAAACGTTCCTCCAGCCTGAAACACATCTATTAACCACTACTCTTTGTTTCCTGTCACTCAGCTAATTTCGGATCCATGTTGCAACCCCCGTCCCTTTTATTCCATGAGCTGCAAGTTTGCTCACAGGTCTGTTGTGTGGCGCTGTGTTAAAATGTTTTTGCACGCAGAGAGTGGTTAAATGTCTGGAATGCACTGCCTGAGTGTGGTGGAGGCAGGTTCCATTGAAACTGAGTAGACTGTTATATGAAAATCCATGTTTACCACATCAACAGCATCACCCTTATCAACTCTCTCTGTTACCACCTCAAAAATCTCCAGCAAGTTAGTTAAACATGATTTTCCCTTAAGAAATCCATGCTGGCTTGCTAAATTAACTCGCATATTTAGAGGGATACAGCACTGAAACAGGCCCTTCAGCCCACCGAGTCTGTGCCGACCATCAACCACCCATTTTATACCAATCCTGCACTAATCCCATATTCCTACCACATCCTCACATTTCCCTACCACCTACCTATACTAGGGGCAATTTATAATGGCCAATTTACCTACCAACCTGCAAGTCTTTTGGCTGTGGGAGGAAACCGGAGCACCCGGAGAAAACCCACGCAGACACAGGGAGAACTTGCAAACTCCACACAGGCAGAACCCAGAATTGAACCCGGGTCACTGGAGCTGTGAGGCTGCGGTGCTAACCACTACACCACTGTGCCGCCCATATGTCCATGTGATTATTGATTTTGCCCAAAATTATTCTTTCTAGAAGTTTTCCCACCACTGTAGTTAAACTGACTGGCCTGTTGTTGCTGGGTTGATCTTTACACCCTTTTTTGATCAAGGGTGTAACGTTTACAATTCTCCAGTCCTCTGGCATTACCCCGAGTCCAAGGAAGACTGAAAATTTATGTCCAGTGCCTCTGTGATTTCCACCCTCACCTCCCTCAGTATCCTTGGATACATCCCATCTGGTCCTGGTGTTTTATCCACTTTAAGTACAGACAGCCTATCTAATACTTCCTCTTTATCAATTTAAACCCCACTCGTGTCTGACTTACCTCCTCTTTCAACATTGCCTGGGTTGCATCTTAGAACCATAGAAAGTTTATGGCACAGAGAGAGACCACGGCCCATCGTGTCTATGCTGTCTGAAAAACGATCCATCCATTCCGATCCAAACTTCCAGCATTTGATAGATTACAGCACTTGAGGTGCATATCCAGACACCTTTTGAATGAGTTGTGGGTTTCTGCCTCAACTACCCTTTCGGACAGTGAGTTCCAGGCTCCCACTACCCGCTGGGTGAAAAATAAAATCCGCAGCTCACTTATAATCTTCCTACCAATCACTTTAAATCTATTCCCCCTTGTCACTGACCTTTTTGCTAAGGGGAATAGACCCTTCACCTCCACTCGAACCAGGCCCCTCAACATTTTGTACATTTCAATCCGATTTCCCCTCAGCCTTCTCTGTTCCAAGGAGAACAAGCTCAGCCTATCCAATCTTTCCTCATGGCTGCACTTTTCCAGTCCTGGCAACATCCTCATAAATCTCCTCAGTACCCTCTCTAGTACAATTACATCCTTTCTGTAATGAGGTGAGCAGAACTGCACACAGTACTCAAGTTGTGGCCTAAGCAATGAGTATTACTGTTCCAGCATAACCTCCCTACTCTTATATTCTATACCTCGGCTAATAAAGAAAAGGATTCCGTATCTTCTTCCTTGTTAAAGACAGATGCAATGTATTTATTTAGTACCTCAGCTATGCCCTCTGCCTCCATGTGTAAATCCCATTTCTGGTGCTGAGTCAGCCCCATTCCTCCTTTTACTACCCTTTTTACTATTTATATGTTTGCATAAAACATTGGAATTTTCTTTTATGCTAGCTGCCAGTCTCTTTTCATGCTCTCTCTTTGCTTCTGTTATTTGCTTTTTCACTTCCCCTCTGGACCCGCTATATTCAGCCTGGTTCTCAATAGAATTTTCCACCTGGCCTCTGTCATAAGTTTGAACATCGGTGAATAACTTTCTCAACTTTTCGTGCGACCTTCAAAGATCTGTGTGAATACACTCCAAGTTGTTCTGTTCCTGTCTCCTCATTTAAACAGTACCCATTTGTTTATATTGCCTTCCCTTACGCTTCCTGCAAAAACATACCACTTCACACTTCACAGTGTGAAATTACATCTGCCATGTTCCTCCCCATTTCACCAGTCAGTCTCCATCATCCTGAAGTCTGTTACTATCCTTCTCACTGTGTATTAACATTTCCAACTTTCCTGTCATCTGGAAACTTTGACATTATCCCCTCTGTACCCAAGCCCATTGCATTAACATACAGCAACAGTAATCCCAACACTGACCGTGGGGAACCCCACTGTGTACTTCCCTCCAGACTGAACAATAACCATTCTCCAATACTGCCTGCTTTCTCTCACTGAGCTAATTTCCTGCATGCTGCCATTGAAAATAAAAGACTTTCATTGATATAGCGCCTTGAATGACGACTGCATGTCCCAAAGTGATTTACAACAAATGAGGACTTTCTAAAGTGCAGTCATACTTGTAATGTAGGAAACAGGGCAGACAATTTCCGCTCAGCAAGATCCCACAAGCAGCAATGTGATCATGATCAGATCTGTTTTTGTGATGTTGATTGAAGGAGAAATATTGACCAGGACAACGGGAATAATTCCCTTGCTCTGCTTCTACATAGTGCGGTGGGATCTTTAACATCCACCTGAGAGGACAGACTGCAACTTTGTTCAAAGTTTCATTCGATAGACTGCACCTCTGACAGTGCAACACACCCTCAGGACTGCACTGTAATGTCAGCATTGATTCTTGTGATCAAGTCCTGCAGTGACACTTGATCCTGGAAGCTTGTGACTGAAAGAGGAGAGAGATACAAACTGAGTCAAGGCTGATATTGGTCCTTTAATCGCATGTGAATCTAATTTGGCAACATGGCTGTTATTAGAATTAGAAATAGAACATTACAGCGCAGTACAGGCCCTTCGGCCCTCGATGATGCGCCGACCTGTGAAACCATCTGACCTAAACTATTCCATTTTCATCCATATGTCGATCCTTTGACCACTTAAATGCCCTTAAAGTTGGCGAGACTACTACTGTTGCAGGCAGGGCGTTCCACGCCCCTACTACTCTCGGAGTAAAGAAACTACCTCTAACATCTGTCCTCTATCTATCACCCCCCAACTTAAAGCTATGTCCCCTCGTGTTTGCCATCACCATCCGAGGAAAAAGACTCTCACTATCCACCCTATCTAACCCTCTGATTATCTTATATGTCTCTATTAAGTCACCTCTCCTCTTCCTTCTCTCCAACGAAAACAACCTCAAGTCCCTCAGCCTTTCCTCGTAAGACCTTCCCTCCATACCAGGCAACATCCTAGTAAATCTCCTCTGCACCCTTTCCAAAGCTTGCACATGCTTCCTATAATGTGGTGACCAGAACAGCACGCAATACCTCAGGTGCGGTCTCACCAGAGTTTTGTAAAGCTGCAGCATGACCTCGTGGCTCCGAAACTCGATCCCCCTATTAATAAAAGCTAACACACCATATGCCTTCTTAACAGCCCTATTAACCTGGGTGGAAACTTTCAGGGATTTATGTCCCTGGACACCAAGATCTCTCTGTTCATCTGCATTACCAAGAATCTTCCCATTAGCCCAGTACTCTGCATTCCTGTTACTCCTTCCAAAGTGAATCACCTCACACTTTTCCGCATTAAGCTCAATTTGCCATCTCTCAGCCCAGCTCTGCAGCCTATCTATGTCCCTCTGTGCCCCACAACATCCTTCAGCACTATCCACAACTCCACCGACCTTCGTGTCATCCGCAAATTTACTAACCCACCCTTCTACACCCTCATCCAGGTCATTTATAAAAATGACAAACAGCAGTGGCCCCAAAACAGAACCTTGCGGTACACCACTGGTAACTAAACTCCAGAATGAACATTTGCCATCAACCACCACCCTCTGTCTTCTCTCATCTAGTCAATTTCTGATCCAAAGCTCTAAATCACCTTCAACCCCATACTTGTGTATTTTCTGCAATAGCCTACCGTGGGGAACCTTATCGAACGCCTTACTGAAATCCATATACACCACATCCACGGCTTTACCCTCATCCACCAGTTTGGTCACCATCTCGAAAAACTCAATAAGGTTTGTGAGGCACGACCTACCCTTCACAAAACCGTGCTGACTATCTCTAATGTACTTATTCTTTTCAAGATGATTATAAATCCTGTCTCTTATAACCTTCTCCAACATTTTACCCACAGCCGAAGTAAGGCTCACAGGTCTATAATTACCAGGGCTGTCTCTACTCCCCGTCTTGAACAAGGGGACAACATTTGCTATCCTCCAGTCTTCCGGCACTGTTCCTGTCGACAATGACGACATAAAGATCAAGGACAAAGGCTCTGCAATCTCCTCCCTGGCTTCCCAGAGAATCCTAGAATAAATCCCATCTGGCCCAGGGGACTTATCTATTTTCCTACTTTCCAAAATTGCTAACACCTCCTCCTTGTGAACCTCAAACCCATCTAGCCTAGTAGTCTGAATCTCAGTATTCACCTCGACAACATTTTCTTTCTCTACTGTAAATACTGACGAAAAATATTCATTTAACGCTACCCCTATCTCCTCTGATTCCACACACAACTTCCCACTACTATCCTTGATTGGCCCTAATCTAACTCTAGTCATTCTTTTATTCCTGATATACCTATAGAAAGCCTTAGGGTTTTCCTTGATCCTATCCGCCAATGACTTCTCGTGTCCTCCGCTTGCTCTTCTTAGCCCTCCCTTTAGATCCTTCCTTGCTCGCTTGTAACTCTCAAGCGCCCGAACTGAGCCTTCACGCCTCATCCTCACATAAGCCTTCTTCTTCCTTTTGACAAGCGTCTTCAACTTCTTTATTAAACCGCGGCTCCCTCGCTCGACAACTTCCTCCCTGCCTGACAGGTACAGACTTATCAAGGACACCCAGTAGCTGCTCCTTGAATAAGCTCAACATTTCTATTGTGCCCATCCCCTGCAGTTTCCTTCCCCATCCTACGCATCCTAAATCTTGCCTAATCGCATCATAATTTCCTTTCCCCCCAGCTATAATTCTTGCCCTGCGGTATATACCTGTCCCTGCCCATCGCTAAGGTAAACCTAACCGAATTGTGATCACTGTCACCAAAGTGCTCACCTACATCTACATCTAACACCTGGCCGGGTTCATTACCTAGTACCAAATCCAATGTGGCATCGCCCCTGGTTGGCCTGTCTACATACTGTGTCAGAAAACCCTCCTGCACACACTGGACAAAAACTGACCCATCTAAAGTACTCGAACTATAGTATTTCCAGTCAATATTTGGAAAGTTAAAGTCCCCCATAACAACTACCCTGTCACACTCGCTCCTGTCTAGAATCATCTTCGCTATCCTTTCCTCTACATCTCTGGAACTATTCGGAGGTCAATAGAAGACTCCCAACAGGGTGACCTCTCACCTGTTTCTAATCTCGGCCCATACTACCTCAGTAGACGAGTCCTCAAACGTCCTTTCTGCCGCTGTAATACTCTCCTTGATTAACAATGCCACACCCCCCCCCCACCTC
The DNA here is from genome assembly GCF_036365525.1 of Heterodontus francisci. Taxonomy (NCBI): domain Eukaryota; kingdom Metazoa; phylum Chordata; class Chondrichthyes; order Heterodontiformes; family Heterodontidae; genus Heterodontus; species Heterodontus francisci. The sequence continues at coordinate 942,772 of NW_027141614.1, forward strand.
TTTTACCATCTTCTCTGTTCTTCCTGAAACATCACAATCCCGGAACCTGCAACATCCATTCCTGCCCCTGCTCTACCCATGTCTCCGAAATGGCCACTACATCGAGATCCCAGGTACCAACACATGCTGCAAGCTCACCCACCTTATTCCGGATGCTCCTGGCGTTGAAGTAGACACACGTTAAACCAGGTTCTTGCTTGCCAGTACCCTCTTGTGTCCTTATAACCTTATCCCTGACCTCACTACTCTCAACATCCTGCACACTGGAACTACAATTTAGGTTCCCATTCCCCTGCTGAATTAGTTTAAACCCCCCCCGGAAGAGCACTAGCAAATCTCCCCCCCCAGGATATTGGTACCCCTCTGGTTCAGGTGAAGACCATCCTGTTTGTAGAGGTCCCACCTACTCCAGAAAAGCCCCAATTATCCAGGAAACCAAAACCATCCCTCCTACACCATCCCTGCAGCCACGTGTTCAACTCCTCTCTCTCCCTATTCCTCGCTTCGCTATCACGTGGCACGGGCAACAACCCAGAGATAACAACTCTGTTTGTTCTCGCTCTCAGCTTCCACCCCAGCTCCCTGAATTTCTGTCTTAAATCCCCAACTCTCTTCCTACCTATGTCGTTGTTATGTGGTACTTTCTCAAACGCATGTTGAAAGGATCGGAATATTGTGAAAGTACAGGCAGGAGCAATCATAGAATCATAGAATCGATTAGACTGAATGAGGTCATTCGGCCCATCAAGTCTATGCTGACCCTTTCAAAGAGCATTCCAATTAGTCCCACCCCCTGGCTCATTCACTATATTCTTGAATTTGTTTCTGCTTCGAATATTTATCCAATTCCCTTTTGGGATATACTATTGAATCTGTATCCATCAGCATATCAGACAGTGCCTCCCAAATCCAAACCACTCAGAAACAAAAATCCTCATATCTGCTTCTTTTATCAATCGCCTTAAATCTGTGTCTCTGGTTAACGGCCCCTTGGAAAGTGGAAACAGTTTCTCTTTATTTAATTTATCTAAACCCTTCCTAATGTTAAACACCTCAGTCAAATATCCTCTGAAAGTTCCCTGCTCTAAGCAGAACAACCCCAGCTGCATAACTGTAATCCCTCATGCCTGGACAAATTCTAGTAAAACAGTTCTGTACCCTCTCCGAAGGCTTCATGTCCTTCCTAAAGTGTGGTTCCCAGTATTCGACACAAGACTCCAGGTGCAGCTGAACTAGTATTTTATATATGTTTTACATAATGTCCTTGCTTTTGTTCTTTTTGCCTCTATTTATAAACCCTAGGATCCCATACATTTATTAACTGTCAAGTTAAACTTTCCTGCCACCTTCAAAGATTTGTGTACACACACCCCAAGTGTCTCTGTTATTTTACCATCTTTATAGTTGTACCATTTAACTTGTATTGTCTCTCTTCAATCATCCTTTCAAAATGTATTACCTCACACATCTGCAATTCCAATTAAATATTGAGAAGATTGAAGTCATTGTTTTCTGTATCTGCTCCAAACATTTTCTTGTTACACACTTCATTCCTCTCCTTTGTAATTGTTTGAGACTAACCGAAACTGTTCACATACTTGGTTACATAGTTCACCTTGAGATGCCTTGAGATGAGTTTCCTACCAAATATTCACACCATCACTAAAACGGCCTATCTCCACCCTTGGTGGAGTTGCATGCTGGTTAAAGAGGAAATGAATGCAATAGTGAGGCAGGATATTAGCTCTGACGATGTCGAATATGTATGGGTGGAGTTGACAAACACTAAGGGGCAAAAAACCATGGTGGGGGTTGTATATAGACCCCCAGACTGTAGTGCTGAATTTGGGAATGGCATTGAACAGGAAATTAGAGACACATGCGATAAAGGAACATCTGCAATTATAGGTTTCTTGAATCTGCATATAGATTGGGCAAATCAAATTGGTCACAATACATTGTGGAGGAATTGCTGGAGAATATACGGGATAGTTTTCAGGACCAATCCTTTGAGCAACCAACTGGAGAACAGGCCATCCTAGACTGGTTATTGTGTAATGAGAGAGGAATAATTAACAATCTAGATGTGCGAGATCCCTTGGGGATGAACGACCATAATATGATAAAATCCTTCATCACGATGGAGAGTGACCTAGTTGATTCTGAGACTAGGGTCGTGAATCTTAATAAAGTAAGCTACGAAAGTATGAGGCATGAGCTGTCGATGATACATTGGGAAACGTTACTTAAAGAGATGACCCTGGATAGGCAAAGGCAAACATTCAAAGAGCGCATGGATAAACTGCAACAATTGTTTACTCCTGCCTGGCGAAAAAGTAAAACGAAAAAGGGAGCCAAATCATGGCTGACAAGGAGAAGTAGAGATAGCATTCGATCCAAGGAAGTGGCATATAAATTTTCCAGGAAAAAACAACAGACCTGAGGATTGGGAGCAGTTTAAAATTCAGCAAAGGAGCACCAAGGGATTGATTAAGAAGGGGAAAATGGAGTATGAGAGTAAGCTTACGGGAACATAAAAACTGACTGTAATGGTATGTGAAGCGGAAAATATTGGCGAAGACAAATGTAGGTCCGTTACATTCAGAAACAGGGGAATGTATTCTGGGAAACAAAGAAATGGCTGACCAACTAAATGCATACTTTAGTTCTGTCTTCACAAAGGAGGACACCAATATAATCCCTGAAATGTTGGTAAATACAGGGTTTAGTGAGAGAGAGGAACTGAAAGAAATCAGTATTAGTGGAGAAATGGTGTTGGGGAAGGAGATGGTATTGAAGGCCGATAAATCCCCAGGGCCTGATAATCTACATCCCAGAGTACTTAAAGAAGTGGCCCTAGAAATAGTGGATGCATTGGTGGTCATCCTCCAAGATTCTATGGACTCTGGAACAGTTCCTACAGATTGGAAGGTAGCTAATGTTATCCCACTATTAAAAAAGGGAGGGAGAGAGAAAGCAGGGAATTATAGACCAGTCAGCCTGACATCGGTCGTGGGGAAAATCCTGGAGTCCATTATTCAATATTTTGCAGCAGAGCACTTAGAGAACAGTAGAATCGGACAGAGTCAGCATGGATTTATGAAAGGGAAATCATGCTTGATAAATCTACTAGAATTCTTCGAGGATGTAACGAGTAGAGTTGATGAAGGGGAGCCAGTGGATGTGGTTTATTTGCACTTTCAGAAGGCTCTCGACAAAGTTCCACGTAAGGGATTAGCATGTAAAATTAAAGTGGACGAGACTGGGGGTAGTATATTGCGATGGATAGAAAATTGGTTGGCAGACAGGAAACAAAGCATTGGAACATACGGATCTTTTTCTCAATGTCAGACAGTGATTAGTGGGGTATCGCAGGGATCGGAGCTAGGACCCCAACTATTCACAATATATATTAATGATTTAGATGAGGAAACTAAATGTAATATCTCCAAATTTGCAGATGATACAAAATTGAGTGTGAGGGTGAATTGTAAGGAGGATGCAGAGAGGCTTCAGGGTGATTTGGACAAGTTGAGTGAGTGGGCAAATGCACGGCAGATGCAGTACAATGCGGATAAATGTGAAGTTATTCACTTTACTAGCAAAAACAGGAAGGCAGATTACTATCTGAACGGCTATAAACTGAGAGAGGGGAATACGCAGCGAGACCTGGGTGTTCTCGTACACCAGTCACTGAAGGTGAGCATGCAGGTGCAACAGGCGGTAGAAAAAGGAGAATGTATGTTGGCCTTCATAGAGACAGGATTCGAGTACAGGAGCAGGGATGTTTTGCTGCAATTATACAGGGCCTTGGTGAGGCCACACTTGGAATATTGTGTGCAGTTTTGGTCTCCTTATCTGAGGAAGGATGTTCTTGCCATCGAGGGAGTGCAGTAGAGTTTTACCAGACTGATTCCTGGGGTGGGAGGACTGTCGTATGAGGAGAGATTGGGTCGGTTAGGACTGTATTCACTGGAATTCAGAAGAGTGAGGAGGGATCTCATCGAAACCTATAAAATTCCAACATGACTTGACAGGGTAGATGCAGGAAGGATGTTCCCGATGGTGGGGGACTCCCGAACCACGGTTATAGTCTAAGGATATGGGGTAAAACCTTCAGGACTGAGATGAGGAGACATTTCTTCACCCAAAGAGTGGTGAGCCTGTGGAAACCTCTCATCACGCCCATGTCCAAGGGAGATTGGAAGGTTCTGGTCAGCGCCTCCGCTATTTCCACCATTGCTTCCCTCAGCAACCCCCATACATCCCATCCAGACTGGATAAATGTTCAACTTTATTGTGGTACAAAAGTGTTGGATTGAAAAGGGTTAACTGAATCTGTTTGTTCCGTGACTGTAATTAATGTCAGTCTCCATGGACCCTAAAATAAAAGCAAAATACTGCGGATGCTGGAAATCTGAAACAAAAACAAGAAATGCTGGATTCACCCAGCAGGTCTGGCAGCATCTGTGGAAAGAGAAGCAGAGTTAACGTTTTGGGTCAGCGACCCTTCTTCGCAACTGACAAATATTAGAACAGTCACAGATTATAAACAAGTGAGGTGGGGGTTGGGCAAGAGATAACAAAGGAGAAGGTGCAGATTGGACCAGGCCACATAGCTGACCAAAAGGTCACGGAGCAAAGGCAAACAATATGTAAATGGTGTGTTGAAAGACAAAGCATGAGTACAGATTAGGTGTGAATATACTGAATATTGAACAGCAGCAAGTGCAAACCTGAAGAACAACAACCTTTAAAAAACAGTGGGTAAGCAAACTGAACAAAGTAAGATGAAATGAAATAAATGCAAAAAAATATTGTAAAAAATGTAAAAAGGAATGTAAAAAAAAAGGAAGAAAAAATAACTAAAAATGACTAAAAATGAAAGTAAAGTGGGGGGCTGTCATGCTCTGAAATTATTGAACTCAATGTTCAGTCCGGCAGGCTGTAGTGTGCCTAATCGGTAAATGAGATGCTGTTCCTCGAGCTTGCGTTGATGTTCACTGGAACACTGCAGCAATCCCAGGACAGAGATGTGAGCATGAGAGCAGGGGGGAGTGTTGAAATGGCAAGTAACCGGAAGCTCAGGGTCCTGCTTGCGGTCTGAGCGGAGATGTTCCGCAAAGCGGTCACCCAGTCTGCGCTTGGTCTCCCCAATGTAGAGGAGACCACACTGTGAGCAGCGAATACAGTATACTACATTGAAAGAAGTACAAGTAAATCGCTGCTTCACCTGAAAGGAGTGTTTGGGGCCTGGGATAGTGAGGAGCGAGGAGGTAAATGGGCAGGTATTACATCTCCTGCGATTGCAAGGGAAGGTGCCCTGGGACGGGGACGAGGTGGTGGGGGTAATGGAGGAGTGGACCAGGGTGTCGCGGAGGGAACGATCCCTTCGGAATGCTGACAGGGGAAGGGAGGAGAAGATGCGACTGGTAGTGGCATCACGCTGGAGGTGGCGAAAATGGCGGAGGATGATCCTTTGAATATGGAGGCTGGTGGGATGAAAAGTGAGGACAAGGGGAACCCTGTCACGGTTCTGGGAGGGAGGGGAAGGGGTGAGGGTAGAGGTGCGGGGAATGGGTCGGACACGGTTGAGGGCCCTGTCAACCACAGTGGGGGGAAATCCTCGGTTGAGGAAAAAGGAGGTCATATCAGAAGCACCGTCATGGAAGGTAGCATCATCAGAGCAGATGCGTCGGAGACGGAGAAACTGGGAGAATGGAATGGAGTCCTTACAAGAGGTAGGGTGTGAAGAAGTGTAGTCGAGGTAGCTGTGGGAGTCAGTGGGCTTATAATGGATATTGGTAGACAACCTATCCCCAGAGATGGAGACAGAGAAGTCGAGGAAGGGAAGGGAAGTGTCAGAGATGGACCATGTAAAGGTGAGAGAAGGGTGGAAATTGGAAGCAAAGTTGATAAAGTTTTCTAGTTCGGGGCGGGAGCAGGAAACAGCACCGATGCAGTCATCAATGTACCGGAAAAAGAGTTGGGGGAGGGGGCCTGAGTAGGACTGGAACAAAGAATGCTCGACATATCCCACAAAAAGACAGGCATAACTAGGACCCATGCGGGTACCCATAGCGACACCTTTTACTTGAAGGAAATGCATGGAGTTGAAGGAGAAGTTGTTCAATGTGAGAACAAGTTCAGCCAGGCGGAGGAGGGTGGTGGTGGATGGGGACTGGTTGGGCCTCTGTTCCAGGAAGAATCGGAGAGCCCTCAAACCATCCTGGTGGGGGATGGAGGTGTAGAGCGAGTGGACGTCCATAGTGAAGAGGAGGCGGTTGGGACCAGGAAACTGGAAATTGTCAAAATGACGAAGGGCGTCAGAAGAGTCACGGATGTAGGTGGGAAGAGACTGGACCAGCGGAGAAAAGATTGAGTCTAGATAGGAAGAAATAAGTTCAGTGGGGCAGGAGCAGGCTGACACAATGGGTCTGCCGGGACAGTCCCGTTTGTGGATTTTGGGAAGGAGGTAGAAGCGGACTGTCCGGGGTTGCGGGACTATGAGGTTGGAAGCTGTAGAGGGAAGATCTCCAGAGGAGATGAGGTCAGTGACAGTCCTTTGGACGGTGGCTTGATGTTCGGTTGTGGGGTCATGGTCCAGAGGGAGGTAGGAAGAGGTGTCTGTGAGTTGGCATTGAGCTTCTGCAAGGTAGAGGTCGGTACGCCATCCAACAACAGCACCACCCTTGTCTGCAGGTTTGATGACCATGTTGGGGTTAGACCTGAGAGAACGGAGTGCCTCAAGTTCAGAGGGGGACAGGTTAGAGTGAGTGAGGGGGGCAGAGAAATTGAGACGACCAATGTCTCGCCGACAGTTTTCAATGAAGAGATCAAGAGCGGGTAAGAGGCCAGGGGGAGGGGTCCAGGTAGAGGGAGAATGCTGGAGGCGGGTGAATGGGTCTGCTGGTCGGGGGGAGGACTCCTGGTCGAAGAAGTGAGCCCGGAGGCGGAGGCGACGGAGGAAGAGCTCAACGTCATGCCGGGCGCGAAATTCATTGAGGTGGGGGCGTAAGGGGAAAAAACTGAGACCTTTGCTGAGTACAGAACGTTCAGCATCAGAGAGGGGGAGGTCAGAGGGTATAGTGAATACACGGCAAGGGGTCAGATCAGAAGGGGTGGGGTCAGAGGGAAGTGAAGCGGAAGGAGGATCTGGAGGGGCATTAGTCCCCATCAGCTGCTGGAGCTTGCGTTCCTTAACACCTGAAAGGAAGAAAAAAAGTTTTTTGTTAATGCGTCGGATGAGACGTAAGATGAGATGAAACTGCGGAGTAGAACAGATTTGAGATAAGGTGAGACGGTGCTGCTGGAGAGAGAGGTCCAGTGTGTGCATATGGCGGCGCATAGCACTGAGTGTGGATCTCAGGATGCGGCGAGAGTAGCAGTCCGAGGAACGTTGTATTTCTCGGAGATACCTGTGATCCTGGGTGGTTTCAAAGCATGATGGGTGAAACTGCAGTTGGAATCCACGTGGAATCAGTCGGAGCTGGAGACAGTCACTGAGGAAGGAGATGTGGCTGTGAAAACGAGTTTTGGTAGATACCTTATCAAACACCAGGAGGGAAATAGAAAGCAATGAAGGTGAACAAGGTAAAAGAGACAAACGAAAATCCCGTCGGAGAGAAGAGCAGAACTTCTTCAAGGTAGGCATTCCTGGAAGAGAAGTGGCAGTGAATTAAACGCTAAAATAAAAGCAAAATACTGCGGATGCTGGAAATCTGAAACAAAAACAAGAAATGCTGGAATCACTCAGCAGGTCTGGCAGCATCTGTGGAAAGAGAAGCAGAGTTAACGTTTCGGGTCAGCGACCCTTCTTCGGAACTGACAAATATTAGAAAAGTCACAGGTTATAAACAAGTGAGGTGGGGGTTGGGCAAGAGATAACAAAGGAGAAGGTGCAGATTGGACTAGGCCACATAGCTGACCAAAAGGTCACGGAGCAAAGGCAAACAATATGTTAATGGTGTGTTGAAAGACAAATCATGAGTACAGATTAGGTGTGAATATACTGAATATTGAACAACAGCAAGTGCAAACCTGAAGAAAAACAACCTGAAAAAAACAGTGGGTAAGCAAACTGAACAAACTAAGATGAAATGAAATAAATGCAAAAAAAAATTGTAAAAAATGTAAAAAGGAATGCAAAAAAAGGAAGAAAAAATAACTAAAAAAGACTAAAAATGAAAGTAAAGTGGGGGGCTGTCATGCTCTGAAATTATTGAACTCAATGTTCAGTCCGGCAGGCTGTAGTGTGCCTAATCGGTAGATGAGATGCTGTTCCTCGAGCTTGCGTTGATGTTCACTGGACCCTAATTGTGTCACTGGACGTTTCCATCTCCTATTAATAAGGGGCTTCTTTCAATGTGTTATTCCATAGTGTCAGTGGGAACATCAGCTCCGGCACTTACAGAGATCAGCTGCTCCAGAGAGATAGAGAGAGGATAGGTTAGAATCTGAGAACAAAAGACTGGAATGTTACAACAATGGGTCAGAATCTGAGAACAATAGATTGGAATGTTACAACAATGGGTCAGAATCTGAGAACAATAGATTGGAATGTTACAACAATGGACAGGAGTTGATCCTCGGAACTTTACTCTCTTTCTACATATTATGATCGGTTCTCGTTAAACTCTCGCATCTATCTCGCACTGAAGATTATTCAATATATTTACTGTCCCATCCTGGCTATTATTGGTGTCCCTGGTAAGTCTCTCTATCTAGCTATTAATTCTTTAAACCATGTTTAACTGCATTACTGCTCCTGTAATTTACTCTGCCCTTCTTGCTGCCGTTGTTATGCCTGGTGAATATCTCCAGCTATTAGCTCTATAAACCATTGTCAACTGTATTACAGTTCTTGTCATTTACTCTCTCACCTTTGCTGCTGTTGCTGTCTCTATTTCAGGCTAGTAGATCTGCAAACCCTGTTTCACTGAAATACTGTTCTGGAATGTAAATTTTGGGAAGACTGAAGCCAGTGTCATTGGTCTCCATCTCAAACTCCACCCCCTATCTGGGAAGCACATACTCCACTCTGCCCAATTTCTGTGGCTCAACCAGACAGCTTACAACTTCTGTGTTATATTTAAACCTGAGCTGAGTTCATCTCCATATTCTTTCCATCACAAACCCTGCTGAAAACCATCTCTGTAATATCACCCATCTCCACCTCTGCCTCAGCCCCTCGACAGCGTAAACCCTCATCCACATCACAGTTAAATACACAGTTGACTATTCCAATTCCATCTTGGTCACCCTCCCAGTTATAAACCTCCATAAACCACAGCCCATCCAGAACTCTGCTGCCTGTATCCTAACTCACACCAAATCCCGATCACCCATCACCCCTGTGCTCACTGATCTCCATTGGCTCCCGGTCTGGCAGCACCATAATTTTAATATTCTCATTCGTGTGTTTGAATCTCTCCATGGCCTCACCCTTCCATTTATTCACTTTCCCCTGTCCATTTCACATATTCCTGCAAATCTTTCGACTTCAATCTTTTTTCTGTTCTCCTTGTAAAGTGAATTTATTTCCCTCTGTATGTGTCCCGAGACAGGATTTTAGACTCTGCAGCAAGACTGCTGCTGATGGTACAGAAGCTGGGATTCATAAAGAGATGTGAATCGCACATCCGGCCACTTCCAGTGCGGTCTGCACAATATCCCATGCTGGGCGGGGCTCCAGCCCAGTCGTATCATCTATGTGCTGTTAGCGTGGTCTTCACAGCCGGCCACTTCTACTGTGGCCTGCACACTGTCCCAAGCTGGGCAGAGCTCTAGCTCAATTGTACCTTGTATGTGTTGTTCCTTTGAGGGTGGATTTGAAAGTGATGTCAATGTACCATAGCAGCAGCTTTGATGTACTTCTTTGAAACTTGGTCTGTCCAATGACCGCCTGTGTTAGTCACTCTCAGTTGAACATACATTCAAAGGATGAATTTAAAAGGACCAGTCATCCAACTGACAGGTGAGGGGCTTTTGACTTACTTCTGCTATTGTAAAGTTAATGAAGGTGCTGTGGATGGTTTTCTGGAGGTTGTGTTGTGAGCTGCTGCAGACATGCAAGGAGGACAGAAGATTTGGTGACCCAACTCTGGACGAGGTATGGGGACTGTAGTTACAGTGAAACTGGGTCTGTCACATGAGCAACAAATGGAGCAGAGGCTGCAGAGAGGGGAAGCTCTGTAAAGAGGGAGGAGGAGGGGGCTCTGCACTACCCACCCCGGGTTTTCCAAGAGCACTTTTCCTACCTACACCTAACCCAGGAGCAGTGTGTGAGATGACTCTGATTCAATAAGGAGGTGGTCACAGAGCTGTGTCACCTCCTGTAACACAACCTGGAGCCTCACACCAGGGTTAGGACGGAGCTGTCAGTGGCCGTTAAGGTCACAGTTTCATTGAACGGCTATGTATCTGGATCGTTCCAGGCAGGAGCAGGAGACAAATCCAACAGAGAGTGGTAGAAATCGATAGTCATTTACAATACAGAAGGAGGCCATTCAGCCCCTGCATGCCGGCTCTCTGTGGAACAATCCAGTCAGTTCCACTTCCCCGCTCAATTTCCGTATCCCTGCAAGTTCATTTCCTTCAGGTGTCCATCCAGTTTCCTTTTGAAATCATTGATTGTCTCAGCTTCCACCACCCTCATGGGCAGTGAGTTCCAGCTCATTACCATCCACTGTGTAAAAAGGTTCTTCCTCATATTCCCCCTGTATCTCTTACCCGAAACCTTCCATCTGTGTCCCCTAGGCTGTGTTTCATCAGTTAATGGGAACAGTTTTTCCTTGTCTATCTTTTCTAAGTCCATCATAATCATGTACACCTCTATCAAATCTCTCTCAATCTCCTTTACACCAGGAGAACAACTCCATCTTCTCCAAACTCACTTTGTAACTAAACTCCCATCCCTGGAATTATTCTGGTAAATCTCCTCTGCACCCTCTCAGGGACTTCCACATCCTTCCTACAGTGTGGTGACCAGAACTGGACACAGTTCTCGAGTTGGTGTCTAACCAAAGCTTTATGAAGGTTCCGCATAACTTCCCTTATTTTGTATCTTTGCCTCTAATGATGAAGCCCAAGATCTGATATGATTTGCTAAACACCCTCCTAATATGTCCAGGCACCTTCAAAGATCAATACATATGGAGCCACAGGTCCCTCTGTTCCTGCACAATCTTTGGAACTGTGTCATTAAGTCTATATTGCCTTCCTCTTCCAACTGACAAAATGCATCACATCACACTCCTCTTTATTAAGTTCTACCTGCCACTTCTCTGTCCATTCTGCTAGCCGATCTATATCATGTTGCAGGTGGTTTGTGACATCCTCCAAGATTGCAATCATCAGAAAAAATGCAAATTCTTCTCTGTATTCCAAGATCCATATCATTTATATGTAGCAAAAAAAAAGCACAGTATTCCTCGCACTGACCATTGGGAAACATCACTGTCTACCATCCTCCAGTCTGAAAAACAACCATTTAACACATTTCTCTTTTTTCTGTCATTTGGACAATTTTTGATCCAAATGGATGCTATTCCTGAGATTCAATTTTTTTAACCAAGCTTTTGTGTGGTTGTTCATCAAACAATTTCATCAAATCCATGCATACAACATCCACCACATTCCCTTCATCAACCTTCTCAGATCATCGAAATAAATTCAATTAGTTCAGTCAAGCATGATCTGCCTTTTTAGAAATCCGTGCTGACAATCCTTAATTAACTCAAACCTCTCCAAGTGTGTGTTGATTTTTCCCTGATTATTGCTTCTAAAACCTGACTCACCAATGATGTTAAACTAACTGAACAGTAGTTGCGAGGCCTGTGTGTTGTCCATTGATAATTCTGGGAGGTGAGGGTAACCATATATGTCGTCATCTTCTTCCTCAGCAGGGAGAAGCAGGATGAGTGATCCCGTGGCTTTGTCAGGATAGCGAGATTCCTGATGGTGTAGGTAGCTCTGCGGGGCCCCCATGTCAACGGGGAGAGGTACAGGAACTGGAAGCACTCTCACTCCATTAATGTACAGTTGGTGTGTGAGCATGCCCAGTACATCATGTTGGTGAAGTCCACTATCCTGGCAGCAGCAAGGATACCTTCATTCTAAAGCAATCAGCCGGTCCCAATACTCCGGGGCTCCATGCAGAACCAGAATGTGGCTTCTCGGAGGCAAAGGAAACGCCTCTAGACACAGCTCATGTTTCTGCACCCCCAAATCACATCCCACACCAACCAACCTCACAAAATTACCATGTGTATAATGTGAGCAATGGAATCGCCAGGAACATGGTGGAACAGACCATCGGTGTGATGAAGCAATGCTTCCGATGTCTGAACCGCTCAGGGGTGCCCTCCAGTACACACTGGAGCAGGTGTCCAAGTTCATGGTGTTCTGCTGCATCCTTCATATCATTACCATCATGAGGACACAGGCATTGGCACCAGGAATCCGGAGGACACCTCAGGAGGAGGAGACATGGAGGATATTTCCTGTATGCCTTCCAGCCGGACAGGTTGTCGGAGAGTCCCTGCTAAGATTCCGGTTCCCATAGGACAACTTCTCTTTCCCGCCATGGATCCCCCATTCTCCACCATTACACCCATCTGAGATGCCCCATCACAGTGTTATTACAGCATAGAAGGAACTATTCAGCCAGTCGTGTCTGCACCGGCTCTCCGAATGCACAATTCACCTAATCCCATTCCCTGCCTTCTTCCCAGAACCCTACACGTTCTTCCTTCTCATATACCAGTTTATTCAGCTTTGGCATATTCATAGATGTGGTCACCACACTGCTGAAGAGCATGCAGGCAGAGAGGGAATGGGTGATCAGCAGGCAGTCAAAAGTTATCAGGCAGGTAGTGGGGGAGACCCCTGAGTGCATCTCACTCTCCAACAGGTATTCAGTTCTGTATACTGAGGAAAGTGATGCTTCTCCTGTGGAGTGCAGCCACAGCAAGTCCATGTCAACATGGGTGGCTAAGCTGCAGAGCGGGATACAGGGATGACTGGAAGAGCCATAGTGATCAGTGAGTCAATAGTCAGGGGAACAGACTGGCGTTTCTGTGGCCACAGACGTGAATCCAGGATGGTGTGTTGTCTCCCAGGTGCCAGGGTCAAGGATGTCACTCAGCGACTGCAGAGCATCTTGAAGGAGGAGGGGAACAGCCAGAAGTCGTGGTCCACATGGGAACCAACGACAGAGGTAGAAAGAGGGATGTGGTCTTGCAGTCAGAATTTAGGGAGCGAGGGAAGAAATTAGCAAGCAGGACCTCAAACATAGTCAAAAAGTAGAATTCTCCAGATTACTCCCAGTGCCAGGTGCAACTTAGTATAGAAATGGAAAGATAAGGCAGACGAATGTGTGGCTGGAAAGATGATGCAGGAGGGAGGGATTCATATTCCTGGGACACTGGGACCGGCTCTGGGGGAGATGGGACCTTCACAGGCCGGATGGGTTGCACGTGAACAGAGCCAGGACTGGGCTCCTTGCGGAACGTTTTGCGAGTACTGTTGGGGAGGGTTTAAACTAGTTTAGCAGGGAGGTGGGGGACCTGAGGGTAGACTCAGCTGGGAATAAATCAGAAATGAAAATGGAAGGTGGCAAATTAATGGATGAGTCTAGAAGACAGAGGATATGAGGATGAGAAAATGAAAAAAAGGTTTGGCAGTGCTCAAGGGTATCTATTTCAATGTATGGAGTGCTGCAAATAAAGCAGATGAGCGGAGGGCAAAGATAGACATGTGGCAGTATGATATCATAGTTATTACAGAAACATGGCTTAAGGTGGGACAGGAATGGCAACTCAACATTCCTGGTTACCGGGTTTTCAGACGCAATAGGGAGGGGGTTAAGAAAGGAGGGGATTGGCAATTCTGGTCAAGGAATCTTTTGCAGCTGTGAGGAGGGATGATATGTTGGAAGGTTCATCAAGTGAGGCCATATGGATTCAGCTAAGGAACCACTGCTGGGAGTTTGATCTCGACAGCCAAATAGTCAGAGGTTGATAGAGGAGCAGATAAGTAGGCAAGTCTCTGAGAAGTGCAAGAACAATAGGGCAGTAATATTAGGGTATTTTAATCACCCCGATGTTAACGAGGATAGTTTTAGTATGAAAAGAATTGAGGGAGCAGAATTCTTGAGGTGCATTCAGGACAACATTTTTGTCCAGCATGCAGAAAGTCCAACTGGAGAGGGTGCAGTTTTGGACTTTGTTTTAGGAAATGACGATGGGCAGGTGGATGGAATGTCAGGGGAGAGCATTTTGGTGGGAGTGATCATAATTCAGTCAGTTATAACATAACTATGGAAACGTACAGACATAGAATACGAGTTAGAGTTCTAATTGGGGCAAGGCCAATTTTACTAAACCGAGGAGCGAAAGTGGACTGGAAACAGCGACTTGAAGGTAAATCAGTCTCAGAGCACTGGGAGGCATTCAAAGTGGAGATTCAAGAGGTTCAGGGTAAACATGTTCCCACAAAGGAAAAGAGTGAGGCGGCCAAATCTAGAGTCCCATGGATGTCAAGGATCCTATATGGTAAGATAAGACAGAAAAGGAAAGCATATATCCGACACTGAGAACTCAATACTACAGAAAGTTGAGAGGAGGTTAGAAAGTTGAAACACGAAAGAGGTGAGTTTATTATATTTAACAATATAAAACACATCCACACGAGAATCACACAGAAATAGATTACAGAGTGAGAAGTAAATTCTTGGTTGGATTGGAGTCCAGAATAAATATAAAAATAAAATACCCATTCTGTGAGGTTGGACGATTCGGAGGTCTTCTGGCTGAAGTTGTATTCTTGAAGTCTTTGGCTATTTGAAGTGTCCTTTGTGGCTGTCCCAAATGTCTCAGGGATTTCTTGGAGGCAGACTTGTAGGTGTCTTCCTTTCCCTGATGTCTCTGTCTGTAGTAATCTATAGACCTGGAGGGACCACAGTCGGATGTGGTTTTCAAACTTGTGATGTTATCTGAAGAGAGAGAAGGGACACAACCCTTCTGCTTCTGCACAATTTGAACCACTGGCTTGTCTGTCTTTGTCCAGCAGAAACTAACAGCTTTCACAGAGATGGGCAGAAGGTCTCATGACTGCCTCACTGTATTCCCTAGACCCTTATAATGAGATTCAAGGTTGGAAACTTCTATCTCCCCAGG
Source organism: Heterodontus francisci (assembly GCF_036365525.1). Lineage (NCBI taxonomy): Eukaryota > Metazoa > Chordata > Chondrichthyes > Heterodontiformes > Heterodontidae > Heterodontus > Heterodontus francisci. Next base: position 957,951 of record NW_027141614.1, read on the forward strand.
GTTCAGGATACCAGTATTTACACTTGGAGGAGTTTGCTCTTTCAAAGTCCGTGTGTCAGGGTGGCCTTGTATGCCATGTCAATGATTGTAAGCTTAGGTCATTCAATCGCTAGAACAAGCCAGTGATTTGGGTCCAGGCTCATCAGACGTGTCTCCTGTTGTAGGCCTTGGAATGTGAAAAAGTATTTCAGATGCCAATTGCGGTGGCCATCTTGGCTGCCTGTTTTTTCAAGTTTAACTGTCGGATTTTTCCATTAAATATTTAGTGTAAGTTTCCAATCTATGAATTAAAATTCATCATTTGGCATAATGTGTTATCTTGACACTGCAAATGTGATAATAGGAGCATTTCATTGCAGAATTGTGGGAAGAAATAGACGGAAACACACATTTATTCCCAATAATCACTTCTCAAATTCACACATTAACCTTAGAATTAATGCAGCTGACATTTTCTGTTACAGTTGTGCTGATTTAATTGTGTTGGAGTTTTTTTCTGGGATGGTTATGTGTCGGGTTCGACCCTGGACATTGCATCAACAGCTACTATATATTTTTTTATCTCTCCTGCAATGAAGCTTTAACCATTCAGGTTCCTGCACCTTGATAATCTTTCTCCCTGAACCGACAGTAAGTAATAACTTGTTTCTTTAACCCCAGTGAGGTGGCTGAGATTTCCTCTGGGCCTTTGTTCTTACTGAGTTCTGCTTTGAAATTGTTGGGTTTGATTAGATTTGGGTTTGGGATCTGATCATTGGGTTCTTCAGTGGGTATATCCACACTGAGCTCACTTTTAGCTTAATGGTGAGGTACACAAGTGCTGGTTACTTGAGGGTATTTTCCCTTCACGTTTCCCTTTACTATGTGGTGGATCTTTTTTCTAATCTGCCCTATATTCTCTGGGATATTAGTGTTCGCAGATGTCTGTCCAGCTTTCACTGCACTCTCCTGCGGCACTTCGACTAAGTAAGGCATCACCCTCACCATTGGCTTGCATGTTTGGGACCTTTCCTTGCCATTGCATGTTTATATAAATGCTGTTTGCAGCCTATTTAGGGTGCCTCTTGAACCTGCATTTAAGGAGGAGAGTGTGGGGATTAATTTATCTAACATTTCAGGGTTGACTAATCGGAGAATAGGAAATTCCAGTTGGTATTCCTCCTGGCCCTCCTCTAACCTGTCCTCATGATTCTTTTCAATCCTTCCCTCCTGACTGTCTGTCAGATCTGTAGTTGTCTGTCCCCTCCACAGCCTTTACTTTTTATTTCCTTTGGTCTGGGGTGTCAATTAAATAATTCACCGGGCTATTCCTTTTGCCACTCGATATGGACCACTGAACCGGGATTTCAGGGATTCACCCTGCATTGGGAATAGTAACAATACATGGTCTCTTGGCTGAAATGTTCTAACCTTGACATTTCTTTATGTTTACATTTTCACAGCTGCCTGGGAGATCTTTAGGTGTTCCTGAGCCATTGCACAGGCTCCCCTGAGCCGCTCCCAGAGCATGGAAATGTAGTCTAACACGGAAGACTCATTCCTCTGTCCCAAAAACTTCTCCTTGATTAGTTTAAGAGAATCTCTCACCTCGTGTCCAAAAACTAATTCAAAGAGACGAGAGCCAGTGGAATCATTGGTTAAGTCCCTGATAGGCAACAGGAGAAATCCCAGCCCTATGTCCCAGTCATGGGGTTTCTCATAGCAGTATGGCCTGATCATTGTTTTTAGGGTCTGGTGGTACCGCTCCAAAGCCCCTTGTCACTGTGGTTGGTAAGCCTTGGACTTTATTTGGGTTATGTCCTGATTACCCATGACCGTTTCAAAAAGATTAGACATAAAATGCTTACCCTGGTCCATCTGGATCTCAGCAGGCAGCCCATATCGGGTAAAGAATTGGGTTAGCCCCTCCACAACTACCTTGGCAGAGATAGTTGTTCCGGAGAATGGTCTCTGGGAATCGGGTCACCACATCCAAAATGGTGAGAAGATACTGGTAATCCCTCTATTGTTTTCAGCGGTTGTCCCGCACAATCCACCAACACTCTGCTGAAGGGTTCCCCAAAAGCTGGTATGGGAATTATGGGTGAAGGTTTAACTGCAGATTGAGGCTTCCCCACAACCTGGCACGTGTGACCAGTTTTACAGAACTCTACCACATCTTCGTGGAGTTGTGGCCAGTCAAAATGCTGTCTTATGTGGGCTTCGATTTTTCATACACCGACATGTCCAGCCATTGGAAGTTCGTGGGCCATTCTTAATATTTCTTTAAGTGGACCTCAGCGGCACCACTATCTGGTGAACCACTGTCCACTCTTCATATGCAGGACTATGAGGAGGTCTCCACTTCATCATCAGCACCTCATTCTTTAAATAGTAGCACTCTGAAACTCCCTCTGCTTCAGTTTTTGTTTGGACAGTCTGTGATATATTTTTAACACTGGGTCCTGTTGCTGAGCCTCAACTAAGGAAGATCTGTTTAACACATCCTTTGGGTCCATTACCTTCCGAAAGAAGGTTTCAGACAACCAGCCAGTAGGGTCATCCGTCTGCAGTGTCAGTTCAAAGGATTGTTTGGCCATGGACCGAGTCACCACACAATCAGGGAGAATGGCAGGGACCTTCCCCTGTAACTGCTCTTTCTCCCTGACCTCTTTTGATTTCTCGAGAACTACTGGGGAAGCTGCACCTTTTCCCCTGTCAGATTATTACCTGGGATTAGGTCGACCCATCCACCGGTAAACTAGGTACAATCCCCATGGTTACCGTCCTGAAACGAGGTCACACTCCAACTGCACCCGATATAAAAGTATGGACATATACCATCTTCCGATACCATTCACTAACACTCTAGCATTCACTGCACGCTCGGAGGAAGGTCATGCCTTTTCCCAGCAGAAGGGATTGGGTGGCCCCTGTATCCCTCAGTCTGACTACGGGCTTGCTTGCCGCATTGGAGGAGTGTGGGAACACTTTTTCTTGGGATACAAATTCCAGGTAACTCTCGGTGATTTTGTTAAGCTTTCCCGCACTCTCTGTGGTAGGTTTACTGGGTCTGACTGCCGCAGTTAGAGGCACAGTCTGATCTGCCGTGCTTTCCATCGGGGCCCGTTTTCCTGCACTGATCTAGTGGACTCTGATTAATCCTACAGGTTTTCCCCGCCATTTCCATCATTCAGCTCGATGGTGATCTGCCTTATTACAGTGGAAACATACAGATCGTCGGCCATTATTCCTGCTCTCAGTATCGTCCTATTTGGCTTGAGGATGGGCCCCCGTGTGTCCAGCTTTTCCTTCTAGCCCATGGCTAGCCGGGATCCAATCATCCTCCTTTTATTCTCTGGTCTTCGGGGAGACAAGGGCAGTGTTTCCCTTTGGTGTTAAGGCCTTGTGTACAAGAGAAAATTCATCAGCCTGCAAAGCAACCAGCCTGGCTCTTTGAACCTCTTGCCCCTCTTTGTGGGTTTTAATGGGAGGGAGAGCGAGTTTTTGAACTCCTCGAGAACGATCTGAGGTTTACATATGTGGGCTCTATCTTGACTGTCAATATCTACTGGTCAAAAGAAAACATAAAAACAGAATGTAAAATCTTCTATAGATACATAAAAAGGAAACGTTTGGTTAAGACAAATGTGGGTCCATTGTGGCAAAGTCAGGAGAATTTATAATGGGGAACAGAGAATGGCAGAGAAGCTAAATGATTATCTTGTGTCTGTCCTAACTGAGGGAGATACAAGAAATCTCCCAGAATTAGAGATCCAAGGGACTCGGGAGAATGAGGACGTGAAGGAAATTAGTATTAGGAAGAAAGTTGCATTGGAGAAAATAATGGGGCTGAAGGTTGACAAGTCCCCAGGACCTGATATCCTGCATCTCAGAGTGTTGAAAGAGGTAACTATGGAGATAGTGGGTTCATTGATGATCATCTTTCAAAATTCTAGAGTCCACAGCGGTTCCTGCAGATTGGAAGGTAGCAAATGTCACTCCACTATTTACGAAGGGAGGGAGAAAGAAAACCGGAAATTAAGGATCTGTTAGCCTTACATCAGTCGTTGGCAAAGAGCTGGAATCTATTCCAAAGGATGTGATAAATGGACACTTGGATAATAATGATCTGATTGGGCATAGTCAACATGGATTTATGAATGGGAAATCATTCTTGACGAACCTGTTCGAGTTTTTATTGAGGATGTTACTAACCGAATTGGTAAAGGGGAGTCCGTAGACGTGGTATGCTTGGATTTTCCGAAGGCTTTCGATAAAGTCTCCCACAAGAGATCGGTTAACAAAATTAAAGCACATGGAATAGGAGATAATATATGTGTATGCATTAAGGATTGGTTAACAGGCAGAAAGCAGAGAGTAGGAATAAATAGCGCATTCTTGCGTTAGCCAGCTGCGACTAGTGGGGTGCTGCATGGATCAATGCTTGGGCCCAAGCTGTTCACAACATATATCAATGATTTGGGTATGAGGACAAACGTAATATTTCCAAGTTCACAGATGATACCAAAATAAGTGCGAATGCATGCTGTGAGGAATATGCAAAGAGGTTTCAAGGGAATTTGGACAGACTTAGTGAGTGGGCAAGAACATGGCAGAGGCAATATAAAGTGGACAAATGTGTGGTTATCCACTTTGGTAGGAGGAACAGATGCGCAGAGCATTTCTTAAATGGTAAGAGATTAGAAAGTGTAGATGTACAAAGGGATCTGGGTATCCTTGTCAATAAGTCACTGAAAGCTAACATGCAGGTGCAGCAAGCAATTAGGAAGGCTAATGGTATGTTAGCCTTTATCACAAGAGGACTTGTGTACAAGAGTAGTGAAGTCTTGCTTCAATTGTATAGAACCTTGGTTTGACCACACCTGGAGTGCTGTGTGCAGTTTTGGTCCCCTTACCTTAGGAAGGATATTATTGCCGTAGAGGGAGTGCAACGAAGATTCACCAGACTTGTTCCTGGGATGGCGGGTCTGTCCTGTGAAGAGAGAGTGGGGAAACTGGGCCTGTATTCTCCAGAGTTTCAAAGAACGAGAGGTCATAGAACATAGAACAGTACAGCACAGTACAGGCCCTTCAACCCACGGTGTTGTGCCGAACCTTTAACCTACTCAAGATCTAAGTAACTACCTATGCTTCATTCTACTATCGCCCATGTACCTAGCCAAGAGTCGCTTAAATGCCCCTAATGTATCTGCTTCTACTACCACCGCTGGCAGCGCATTCCACGCACCCACCATGATCTCATTGAAACCTACAGAATACTGAAATGGCTAGACCGGGTAGATGCTGGTAAAGTGTTTCCTCTGGTTGGGGAGTCTAGAACCAGCAGATACAATTTTAAAATAATAGAGAAGCCAGTTCGGACAGAGATGAGGGGAAATTTATTTACTCAGAAGGTTGTGATCTTTGGAATTCTCGATCCCAGAGGGCTGTGGAATCTCAGTCATTGTGTATGTTTAAAGTGGAGATTGACAGTTTTCTAAATACCAGTGACATAATAGGATATGGGGATAGTGAGGGAAAAAGGCATTGAAGTGGATGATCAGCAATTATGATATTGAATGGCAGGCCAGGCTCGATGGGCTGAATGTCCTACTCCAGCTCTTATGTTCCGAAGCTGCTTACCTCTTTCAAACTCGAGGTAAGTTTAGTCAAGCCGATTTCGAAGGGTTCAGAATTTTTGCTGGTACACCTCTGGAACTATCTCGTATGTACCCAGGATAGCATTTTTAGTCATCATAAATCTGATGAACTTTCATCTGGCAACAGTGAATAAACCTGTTATTTTATTTTGCAAAAACAGTGTCCATCTCTCTGCGGGCTATTTCAGCTGCTTTGCAAGTTTTTTCAAAAGTGACAAAATATTCCGCCATCCTCCTCATTGAACTTTCTCATGAACTGGGAGAACTTTAAGAGCTCGGCGCATGGTTCTGATCTCGGGGTAGCTCCCTCACTAGCTGTGCCTTCACTGGGTGTATTGGGTCTTCTCTAGTTGTTTGAGCCACCTCAACTCCCTTTCTTCCTTCTCCTTCTGGAATACTCTTACTTTTTCCCTTTCACTTTGCTCTTTCTCGCCCTCTCTGGAATTCTAATTCTAGTCTCTTCTGTTCTAGTTTTACCACAGCTAACATTACTCTATCTGTTAGTAATTCTAACCCTGTGTGAGTCTTCAGCTTCAAGTGAAAAATGGTTGCACATGGGTCTGAGGATTTCGGGTTTCCGAGCTTTTGGACGGAGAGTAATCCCTAACTGTCCAGCCACATTACTCAACTTTCCACAGATGCTGCCAGACCTGCTGAGTGAATCCAGCATTTCTTGTTTTTGTTTCAGATTTCCAGCATCCGCAGTATTTTGCTTTTAATTTGTTACTCAACTTTTCAACTGATAGGATGTTAACCTGTACCGAGTTACTTTACTCTGTATGTAACTCCTTTATTGCGAATGGAACTCCTTTATTCAAAAAGACAGGGAGACAGAAAGCAGGAAGCTCCAGGCTATTTAGCTTTATATCTGTCCTGCAGAAAATGTGAGACGTTATTATTAAAGACGTAATAGCAGACACTTAGAAAAATCAGATAATCAGGCAGAGTCAACATGGTTTTCTGAAAAGGAAATCATGTTTAACAAAAGTTATTCGATTTCTTTGAAGAAGTAGCATGTGCTGTGGAGAAAGGGAAACAGGTGGATGTACTGTATTTGGAGTTCAAGAATGCATTTGATAAGGTGTCACATCAAACGTTATTGCTCATGGTAAAGGGGGTAACATATTGGCATGGATAGAAGATTTGCTAGCTCACAGGAAACAGAAGGTAGGCATAAATGGGTCATTTTCTGGTTGGCAAGGTGAAATGAGTGGTGTGACACAGGAATCAATGTTGGGGCCTCAACTTTTTACAATTTATAGAAATGACTTGGATGAATGGACCAAAGGTATAGTTGCTAAAATTGCTGATGACACCTAGTTAAGCAGTAAAGTAAGTTGTGAAGAGGACATCAGGAGGTTAAAAATGGAATATAGATAGGTGAAGTCAGTGGGCAAAGATCTGGCAAATGGAGTACAATGCGGAAAAATGTGAACTTGTCCATTTTGGCAGGAAGAATAAAAAAGAATCATATTATCTAAATGGTGAGAGATTGCAGAGCTCAGAGATGTAGAGGGATCTGGGTGTTCTACTGCATGAATCGCAAGAGGTTAGTATGCAGGTACAGCACGTAATTAGGAAAGCTAATAGAATGTTATCGATTATCATGAGGGGAATTGAATACAAAAGTAGGGAGATTATGCTTTAGCTGTACAGGGCATCGGTGAGACCACATCTGGAGTACTGTGTACAGTACTGGTCTCCTTATTTAAGGAATGATGTAACTGCATTGTAAGCAGTTCAGAAAAGGTTGACGAGACTAATACTTGGAATGGATTGGATTGTCTTCGGAGGAAGGATTGGACAGGCTAGGATTGTATCCGCTGCAGTTTAGAAGAGTAAGAGGCGACTTGACTGGAACATATACGATCATGAGGGGTCTTGACAGGGTGCATGTGGAAAAGGATGTTACCCATTGTGAGAGAATCTAGAGCTAGGGGTCACTATTTAAAAATAAGGAGTCGCCCATTTAAAACAGGAAAGAGGAGAATTTCTTTCTGTCAGAGGGTTGTGAGATTTTGGAATTATCTTCCTCAAAAGGCAGTAGAAGCAGAGTCTTTAAATATTTTCAAGCAAGGTAGATAGATTTTTGATAAACAAGGGGGTAACAGGTTATCGGAGGTAGGTGAGAAGTTAAAGTTGAGGTTAAAATCAGATTAGCGATGATCTTATTAAATGGCAAGGCAGGCTTGAGGGGCCGAGTGGCCTACTCCTGCTCTTAATTCGTATGTTCACGTGTTCGTTTGCGCTGGCTTTGGAGGGTACTGGCTTCGAATGTGGATATTTTAGTGCTCTAGCAGTGGAAAACACAATAAAACCGCTTTGAAATTTGTAATTGTTTTCTCAGGATCAGTTGTTTTTGCCACTTCTCTGGCCAAAGGAGGGGTACCAGAGGACTGGTGGACAGCGAATGTGGTACCATATTCAAGAAGGGTAGCAGGGATATACCAGGTAATTACTGGCCAGTGAGTCTAACATCAGTTGTTGGGAAACTATTGGAAAAAAATCTGAAGGACAGGATTAATCTCCACTTGGAGAGGCAGAGATTAATCAGGGATAGTCAGCATGGCTTTGTCAGGGGGAGATCGTGTCTAAAAAACTTGATTGAATTTTCGAGGAGGTGACTAGATGTGTCAATGAGGGTAAAGCAGTTCATGTAGTCTACACGAACCTCAGTAAGGCTTTTGATAACGTCCCGCATGGGAGATTGGTTAAGAAGGTAAGAGACAATGGGATCCAGGGTAATTTGGCAAATTGGATCCAAAATTGGCTTAGTGGCTAGAGGCAGAGGGTGATGGTTGAGCGCTGTTTTTGCGAGTGGAAGCCTGTGATCAGTGGTGTACCACCGGGATCGGTGCTGGGACCCTTGCTGTTTGTAGTATGCATCAATGATTTAGACGTGAATATAGGAGGCATGATCAGTAAGTTCGCAGATGACACGAAAATTGACGGTGTTGAAAATAGTGAGGAGGGAAGCCTTAGATAACAGGACGATATAGATGGGCTATTAAGATGGGCAAACAGTGGCAAATGGAATTTAATCCTGAGAAATGTGAGATGATGTATTTTGGGAGGAATAACAGAGCAAGGGAATATACAATGCAAGGGAGGACCCCTGGAAGTACAGAGGGTCAGAAGGACCATGGTGTACTTGTCTATAGATTACTGAAAGCAGCAGTACAAGGAGATAAGGTGGTTAGGAAGGCATATGGGACACGTGCCTTGATTGGCCAAGTTATAGAATGTAAGAGCAGGGAGGCTATGATGGAGCTGGATAAATCGCTAGTGAGGGCACAGCTGGAGTACTGTGTACACATCTGGTCACCACACTATAGGAAGGATGTGATTGCACTGGGGAGGCTGCAGAGGAGATTCACCAGGATGTTGCCTGGGCTGGAGAATTTCAGCTATGAAGAGAGACTGGATAGGCTAGAGTTGTTTTCCTTGGAGCAGAGATGGCTGACTGGGGACCTGACTGAGGTGCACAAAATTATAATGACTGAGATAGGAAGAAACCTTTTCCCTTATCAGAAGTGTCAATAACTAGGGGGGCAAAGACTGAAATTAAGGGGCAGGAGGTTTAAAGAAAATTTGAGGAAAAATTATTTTCACCCAGAGGGTGGTTGGAATCTGGAACACATGCCTGAAGGGGTGAAGGTCAGGAAGCCTCACAACAACATTTAAGATGTATTTAGATGAGCATTTAAAACGCCATACCGTACAAGATTACGGGCCAAGTGCTGGAAAATGGGATTAGAATAGATAGGCCTGATGGCGGGCGTGGACACGGTGGGCCAATGGGACAGTTTCTATGATGTGTAACCCTGTGACTCCAATTTCTCGTTTGTTGTTGGGTTATGGTCACTAGAGCTTCCAGATGTCTGTCGAAAGCAGATGAGGATGGGTCCCAGTCTCCCCATTTGTCTTCGTGTTTATTTGATCACAACAAGGTTTATTTATTTTTAACAGTGGACGTGCTTAACACCTCAGTGAGTGTTTGTTGTGATCGTGAAAGAACCAATCAGACAGGTTTTCTTGAGTTTAAACTGGAAGTAAGTTTATTACATTTCAAAATTCTAATTGAATCTAAATAAAATAATTAAAATATACTGCATTCACGCAGACACTGACACGATAACCACACACAAATAAATTAGAATGAGAAATAAATTGTGGTTGGATATGAATCCGGAATAATTCTTTCAAAAACAAGGTCTGTGAGGTTGGATGATTCTGTGGTCTGTGCGTTTGGCACCCTTAGTTATGAGTTTCATGTCATCTGAAAGACATGAAATGATGTTTTTATTTACATAAAGGTCTATGTCATTCATATATCTATTTGTATGTCAGGAACAGCGCTAGTTCCAATACGGACCCCTGAGACACAATACTGTATACTCCCCCTCCCCCAGTCTGAACAATGTCTGTTCACCACTTCTCTCTGCTTTCTGTCCATGAGTCAGTGTCATATCCACACTATCACTGTCACATTAATCCATGTCTTCCATCTTTCATAACAAGTCAACGAAATGTCATTTGATCACAGGCCTTTTGAAAGTCCATATACATAAGACAAAACTTGATTAAGATTATCAGACATGATTTTCCATTACCCTATCAGTGCTGAATGTCAAAGAACAAACAAATAACAGTACAGCACAGGAATAGGCCATTCAACCCTCCAAGCCTGCCTAAACTAAAACCTTCTGCACTTCCGGGGTCCGGATCCCTCTATACCCATCTTATTCACGTATTTGTCTAGATGCCTCTTAAACGTCTCTACGGTAACTGCTTCCAACACCTCCCCCGGCAACAGGTTCCAGGCAGTCACCACCCTCTACGTAAAGAACTTGCCTCGCACATCCCCTCTGAGCGTTGCCCCTCTCACCTTAAACCTATGTCCCCAAAAACTGACTCTTCCACCCTGGGAAAAAGCTTGTAACTATCCACTCTGTCCATGCCGCTCATAACATTGTAAACCTCTATCATGTCTCCCCTCCACCTCCTTCGTTCCAGTGAAAACATTCCAAGTTTATCCAACCTCCTCTCATAGCTAATACCCTTCAGACCAGGCAACATCCTGGTAAACCTCTTCTGTACCCTCTCCAAAGCCTCCACGTGCTTCTGGTAGTGTGGCGACCAGAATTGCATGCAATATTGTAAGTGTGGCCTAACTATATTTCTGTACAGCTGCAGCATGACTTGCCTATTTTTATACTCTATGCCGCGACCAATGAAGGCAAGCATGCCGTATGCCTTCTTGACTACCTTATCCACCTGCGTTGCCACTTTCAGTCACCTGTGGATCTGTACGCCCAGATCTCTCTGCCTGTCAATACTCCTACGCGTTCTGCCATTTACTGTAAACTTCCCAACTGCATTAGACCTTCCAAAATGCATTACCTCACATTTTTCCGGATTAAACTCCATCTGTCATTTCGCCACCCAAGTCGCCAACCGATCTATATCCTGTTGTATCCTCTGACAATCCTCATCACTGTCCGCAACTCCACAAACCTTTGTGTCGCACTTATCAGACTAGCTACATTTTCCTCCAAATCATTTATATATACTACAAAGAGCAAAGGTCCCAGCACTGATCCCTGTGGAACACCACTAGTCACATCCCTCCATTCAGAAAAGCACCCTTCCACTGCTACCCTCTGTCTTCTATGACTGAGCCAGATCTGTATCCATCTTGCCAGCTCCCCTCTGATCCCATGTGACTTCACATTTTGTATCAGTCTGCCATCTTGTCAAAGGCTTTACTGAAGTCCATATAGATAACATCCAATGCCCTTCCTTCATCAAATATCTTCGTCACTTCCTCAAAAACTCAATCAAATTAGTGAGATCCGACCTCCCCTTCACAGTACCATGCTGCCTCTCGCTAACACGTCCATTAGTTTCCAAATGGGAGTAAATCCTGCCCCGAAGACCCTCTCTAATAATTTCCCTATCACTGACGTAAGGCTCACCGGCCGATAATTTCCTGGATTATCCTTGCTACCCTTCTTAAACAAAGGAACAACAGTGGCTATTCTCCAGTTCTCTGGGACCTCACCTGCCACCAATGAGGATGCAAAGATTACTGTCAAGGCCCCAGCAATTTCTTCCCTTGCCTCCCTCAGTATTATGGGCCTGATCCCATCAGGCCCTGGGGACTTATCTACCTTAATACTTTGCAAGACACCCAACGCCTCCTCCTTTTTGATAATGAGATGACTGAGACTATCTGCACTCCCTTCCCTAGGCTCATCATCCAGCAAGTCCTTCTCCTTGGTGAATACTGATGCAAAGTACTGATTTCGTACCTCGCCCATTTCCTCTGGCTCCATACATAGAATTCCCTTCTCTGTCCTTGAGTGGGCCAACCCTTTCCCTGGTTACCCTCTTGCTCTTTATATACGTATAAAAAGCCTTGGGATTTTCCTTAATCCTGTTTGCCAATGACTTCATATAAACCCTTTTCGCCCTCCTGAATCCTTGCTTAAGTTCTTTCCTACTGTCTTTATATTCCTCAAACGATTCGTCTGTTCCTAGCCTTCCAGCCCTTACAAATGCTTCCTTTTTCTTTTTGACTAGACTCACAATATCCCGCGTTATCCAAGGTTCCAGAAACTTGCCAAACTGATCGCTCTTCTTCACAGGGACATCCTGGTCCTTGATTCAAATCAACTGACGCTTGAAAGACTCCCATATGTCAGATGTTGATTTACCCTCAAACAGCCGCCCCCAATCTAAATTCTTCAGTTCCTGCCTAATATTGTTATAATTAGCCTTCCCCCAATTTAGCACCTTCACCCGAGGACTACTCTTATCCTGATCCACAAGTACCTTAAAACTTATGGAATTATGGTCACTGCTCCCGAAATGCTCCCCGACTGAAACTTCGACCACCTGGCCGGGCTCATTCTCCAACAACAGGTCCAGTACGGCCCCATCCCTAGTTGGACTATCTACGTATTGTTTCAAGAAGCCCTCCTGGATGCTCCACACAAATTCTGCCCCATCCAAGCCCCGAGCACTAAGTGAGTCCCAGTCAATATTGGGGAAGTTAAAATCACCCACCACTGCAACCTTTACATCTTTCCAAAATCTGTCTGCATATCTGCTCCTCTACCTTCAACTGGCTGTTGGGAGGCCTGTAGTAAACCTCCAACATCGTGACTGTACCCTTTTTATTCCTGAGCTCCACCCATATTGCCTCGCAGCATGCCCCCTCCGAGGTGTCCTCCCGCAGTACAGCTGTGATATTCTCCTTAACCAGTAATGCAACTCACCCACCCCTTTTACACCCCGTATATCCCGCCTAACGCTTCTAAAGCCTGGAACATTTAGCTGCCAATCCTGCCCTTCCCTCAACCAATTCTCTGTAATAGCAACAACATCAGATTTACAAGTACTAATCCAAGCTCTAAGTTCATCTGCCTTACCTGTTATACTTCTTGCATTGAAACAAATGTACTTCAGACCGCCAGTCCCGCTGTGCTCCGCAACATCTTCCTGCCTGCTCTTCCTCTTCGTCTTACTGGCCTTATTTACTTGTTCCCCCTCATTTATTTCACTTTCTGTCCTTCTGCTCTGCTTCCCACCCCTGCCACACTAGTTTAAACCCTCCCGAGTGACGCTAGCAAACCTCGCAGCCAGGATATTTGTGCCCCTCCAGTTTAGATGCAACCCGTCCTTCTTGTAAAGGTCCCATCTGTCCCAGAAGAGATCCCAATCGTCTCGATATCAGAAACCCTCCCTTCTACACCAGCCGTTCAGCCACGTGTTTAACTGCACCATATTCCTATTTCTATCCTCACTGGCACGTGTTATTTATTATACCCTGTTTTCCCAAGCAAGATATCTATTTGCACTGGGCTACGGCCTCTAGAAATTACCAAACACCAACATACACTGACTGGTCGGTAGTTATAGGGTTTATCGAATCTCTCCTTTTGGAAACAGGGTGTGACATTTATAGCCTTCCAGTCCTCTGACAACTCTTTCATATCTAAGGAGGATTGTACGATTCTGGCCAGTGCCCCTGCTATGTCCACCATTCTTTCCCTCAACAAACCTCATATATCCTATCTAAACCGGGTAAATCTTTTACTTTATTGTGGTACAAAAAGTGTTGGATTGAAAGGGGTTGACTTAACCCGTTTGTTCAGTGACTGTAATTAATGTCAGTCACTATGGACACTAATTGCGTCACTGGAGGGTTTCCCTCTTCTATTAATAATGGGCTCCATTCAAAGTGCTATCCCATAGTTTCAGTTGGAGCATCAACCCTGACATGAACAGGGATCCGTGGCTGCAGTGAGATGGAGTGGATAGATCAGAATCTGATAACAATAGATTGGAATCTTACAACAATGGGTCAGAATCTGAGAACAATAGATTGGAATGTTGCAACAATGGGTCAGAATCTGAGAACAATAGATTGGAATATTACAACAATGGGTCAGAATCTGAGAACAATAGATTGGAATGTTGCAACAATGGGTCAGAATCTGAGAACAATAGATTGGAATGTTGCAACAATGGGTCAGAATCTGAGAACAATAGATTGGAATGTTACAACAATGGGTCAGAATCTGAGAACAATAGATTGGAATGTTACAACAATGGGCAGCAGGAGTTTCTCCTATTGGCTTGGCGAAATTACTGCAGATTATTTTTGGATAACATTAAAATGGCGGATCTATTTTGCACTGAAGATGATTGAAACGATTTACGAACCCATCCTCGCTATTATTGGTGTACCTGGTAAGTCTCTGTATCCAACTGTTGGATCTATAAAGACTGCCCGGTGTCCAATCCTCAGGCTTGTGGGGTATCAGTGGACCCTCATTCTGTGTCTATCCCTGTCCACCTCAAAGACTGCCCTGTGTCCAATCCTCAGCAGAGAGAAGCAGGATGAAAGGTCCTGTGGCTTTGTCAGGATATCGGGATTCGTGATGGTGTCGGTGGCTCTGCGGGGTCCCCTTGACAACGGGGAGAGATACAGGAACTGGTGGAACTCTCACTACATTAATGTGCAGTTGGTGTGTGAGCATGCCCAGTACATCATGTTGGTGAATGTCCGCTATCCTGGCACCAGCCAGGATACCTTCATTCTGAAACAGTCAGCCGGTCCCAATATTTCGGAGCTCCATGGAAAACCGGAATGCGGTTCCTCAGAGACAATGGACCCCCACACCCCAGACATGGCTATACCTCCTACACCCCCAAACCCACTTTCCACTGCCAGTCAAACAAACACTCCAGCAGGAACACAGTGGAACAGACCATCGGTGTGATGAAGCAATTCTTACAATGTCTGAACCGCTCGGGGGGAGCCCTCCAGTACACACTGGAGCAGGTGTCCAAGTGCATGGTGTTCTGCTGCACCCTTCATATCATCACCATCATGAGGACACAGTCATTGGCACCAGGAATCCGGAGGCTCCCTCAGGAGGAAGAGGAGGAGGCAGGGAGGATATTTCCTGGTTGCCTTCGACCCGGACAGGCTGTCGGAGAGTCCCTGCCAAGATTCCAGATACCACAGGACAACTTCCCTGTCCCACCATGTATCCCCCCCATTCTCCACCATTACACCCATCTGAACGCCCCGTGACAGCGTCCCCTTGGTCACCATCCTGCAATAAAAGCCACCAATAAAAACCTTTTCATTAACATCTCTATCCATCACCAATTAAACAAACAAAACTGAACTATTCACACTTGTGTATTCCCTTGGTGCCTGTCTTGTGAGTTCCCTCGACCTGCTTTGTGCTCCTCCACAATGTTTCTCCAGTGACTGCAGCATGGCTGGTGAAAGGCTGCTGACTTTCACTGGGGGGTGACTGCAGATTGCCTTGGAGAACGTCCTCGAGCGGCTCTGGGCACTGAGGGCTCGGATTCAGACTGCACCACCTCAATATGGGCAGCAGCAGCCTGGGATGGCTGATGAGTAACAGCAAGGACATTGGTGGAGTGACAGTGAAGGGAGAACAAATACTGTCATCCTGAGAGAGGACAGCAGGTTCATGCTCCACGGAGCCACTGTAAATCCCACTTGATGACACCTCAGCAATCCATGTAACCTACCGAATCACTGAGACGCTGGGTGTCTGCCGTCTGTGCTGCTGTGGAAGCTGAGACAATGGGGCTCATTCTGGGGTAGGTGGGACCTCTACAAACAGGATGGTCGTCACCTGAACCAGAGGGGTACCAATATTCTGGGGGGGAGATTTGCTAGTGCTCTTCGGGGGAATTTAAACTCATTCAGCAGGGGAATGGGAACCTAAATTGTAGTTCCAGTGTACAGGATGTTGAGAGTAGTGAGGTCAGGGATAAGGTTACAAGGACGCAAGAGGGCACTGGCAAGCAAGAACTTGGTTTAAAGTGTGTCAACTTCAACGCCAGGAGCATCCGGAATAAGGTGGGTGAGCTTGCAGCATGGGTTGGTACCTGGGATTTCGATGTTGTGGCCATTTCGGAGACATGGGTAGAGCAGGGGCAGGAATGGATGTTGCAGGTTCCGGGATTTAGATGTTTCAGTTAAAACAGAGAAGAGTGTAAAAGAGGAGGGGGTGTGGCATTGTTAATCAAGGAGAGTATTACAGCGGCAGAAAGGACGTTTGAGGACTCGTCTACTGAGGTAGTATGGACCGAGGTTAGAAACAGGAGAGGAGAGGTCACCCTGCTGGGAGTCTTCTGTAGACCTCCGAATAATTCCAGAGATGTAGAGGAAAGGATAGCGAAGATGATTCTCGACAGGGGCGAGAATAACAGGGTAGTTGTTATGGGGGACTTTAACTTTCCAAATATTGACTGGAAATACTATAGTTCGAGTACTTTAGATGGGTCAGTTTTTGTCCAGTGTGTACAGGAGGGTTTTCTGACACAGCATGTAGACAGGCCAACCAGGGGCGATGCCACATTGGATTTGGTACTGGGTAATGAACCCGGCCAGGTGTTAGATTTAGATGTAGGTGAGCACTTTGGTGATAGTTATCACAATTCGGTTAGGTTTACCTTAGCGATGAGCAGGGACAGGTATATATGGCAGGGCAAGAATTATAGCGGGGGGAAAGGAAATTATGATGCGATTAGGCAAGATTTAGGATGCGTAGGATGGGGAAGGAAACTGCAGGGGATGGGCACAATCGAAATGTGGAGCTTATTCAAGGAGCAGCTACTGCGTGTCCTTGATAAGTATGTACCTGTGAGGCAGGGAGGAAGTTGTCGAGCGAGGGAGCCGTGGTTTACTAAAGAAGTTGAAGCACTTGTCAAAAGGAAGAAGAAGGCTTATGTTAGGATGAGACGTGAAGGCTCAGTTAGGGCGCTTGAGAGTTACAAGCCAGCCAGGAAGGATCTAAAGGGAGAGCTAAGAAGAGCAAGGAGAGGACACGAGAAGTCATTGGCGGAAAGGATCAAGGAAAATCCTAAGGCTTTCTGTAGGTATATCAGGAATAAAAGAATGACTAGAGTTAGATTAGGGCCACTCAAGGATAGTAGTGGGAAGTTGTGTGTGGAATGAGAGGAGATAGGGGAAGCGTTAAATGAATATTTTTCGTCAGCACTGACAGTAGAGAAAGAAAATGTTGTCGAGTAGAATACTGAGATTCAGACGACTAGGCAAGATGGGATTGAGATTCACAAGGAGGATGTGTTAGCAATTTTGGAAAGTGAGAAAATAGATAAGTCCCCTGGGCCAGATGGGATTTATCCTAGGATTCTCTGGGAAGCCAGGGAGGAGATTGCAGAGCATTTGCCCTTGATCTTTATGTCGTCATTGTCGACTGGAATAGTGCTGGAAGATGGAGGATAGCAAATGTTGTCCCCTTGTTCAAGAAGGGGAGTAGAGACAGCCCTGGTAATTATAGACCTGTGAGCCTTACTTCGGTTGTGGGTAAAATGTTGGAAAAGGTTATAAGAGACAAGATTTGTAAACATCTTGAAAAGAATAAGTTCATTAGAGATAGTCAGCACGGTTTTGTGAAGGGTAGGTCGTGCCTCACAAACCTTATTGAGTTTTTCGAGAAGGTGACCAAACTGGTGGATGAGGGTAAAGCAGTGGATGTGGTGTTTATTGATTTCAGTAAGGCGTTTGATAAGGTTCCCCACGGTAGGCTATTGCAGAAAATACGGAAGTATGGGGTTGAAGGTGATTGAGAGCTTTGGATCAGAAATTGGCTAGCTGAAAGAAGACAGAGGGTGGTGGTTGATGGCAAATGTTCATCCTGGAGTTTAGTTACTAGTGGTGTACCGCAAGGATCTGTTTTGGGGCCACTGCTGTTTGTCATTTTTATAAATGACCTGGAAGAGGGTGTAGAAGGGTGGGTTAGCAAATTTGTGGATGACACGAAGGTCGGTGGAGTTGTGGATAGTGCCGAAGGATGTTGTAGGGTACAGAGGGACATAGATAGGCTGCAGAGCTGGGCTGAGAGATGGCAAATGGAGTTTAATGCGGAAAAGTGTGAGGTGATTCACTTTGGAAGGCGTAACAGGAATGCGGAGTACTGGGCTAATGGGAAGATTCTTGGTAGTGTAGATGAACAGAGAGATCTTGGTGTCCAGGTACATAAATCCCTGTAAGTTGCTACCCAGGTTAATAGGGCTGTTAAGAAGGCATATGGTGTGTTAGCTTTTATTAGTAGGGGGATCGAGTTTCGGAGTCACGAGGTCATGCTGCAGCTGTACAAAACTCTGGTGCGGCCGCACCTGGAGTATTGCGTCACCGCATTCTAGGAAGTATGTGGAAGTTTTGGAAAGGGTGCAGAGGAGATTTACTGGGATGTTGCCTGGTATGGAGGGAAGGTCTTACGAGGAAATGCTGAGGGACTTGAGATTGTTTTCGTTGGAGAGAAGGAGGAGGAGAGGTGATTTAATAGAGCCATATAAGATAATCAGAGGGTTAGATGGGGTGGATAGTGAGAGTCATTTTCCTCGGTGATGGCAAACACGAGGGGACATAGCTTTAAGTTGAGGGGTGATAGATATAGGACAGATGTTAGAGGTAGTTTCTTTACTCAGAGAGTAGTAGGGCTGTGGAACGCCCTGCCTGCAACAGTCGTAGACTCGCCAACTGTAAGGGCATTTAAATGGTCATTGGATAGACATATGGATAAAAATGGAACAGTGTAGGTCAGATGGTTTCACAGGTCGGCGCAACATCGAGGGCCGAAGGGCCTGTACTGCGCTGTAATGTTCTAATCTAATCTAATGGTCACCAAACACTGTATCACATCTGGGTCCCCTAATGCTGTCATAGAGTTAGTGACCATTTCCACAGGGGAAGGAATAGGCTTCTACCTCTGTGCAATGTCCTGTGCCATGTTGGAGCTGGACTCCTCCATGTTCCTTGACAGTGATAACAGACTGTCGGACAGGCCTGTCAATGGACAAAGTACCTCAGTGTACATGTCGATCAGCATTCTCCTGCATGCTGTTCCAGCAATGTTTACATCCGAGTCCTGTGTATAATAACTCGTTTGTGACCTTGCCCTCCGGTGAGCTGGCACATGAACTATCCTTTCCCCGTGGCCTGGCTGTAGCTCACTCGTGCTCGGTGACTCACCACGTGCAGATTCTGACTCTATACCAGCATCTACAGCACACACAGTGTAAGTATTTGAGCTGTTGGCTGTGAGTATCAGAGCAAGTGATGGGGCTTCACCATCAGTGCTGTGCTGCTGCTCTTTCTCTGTCTCCTGGAGCTGCTGTGACTGGGAAGCTGGCAGTTTTCAGTTATCGTTGGAAAGTACAAAATCAGAAGGGGAGGGTTGGGTTGAGTGATTGGGGGTGGGATGGAAAGCAGGAGGTCCATGGTCCCACCATCTCCAGCTTGTACATCATCCCAGACAGCAGGATGAGCGGGAGGTGGGAGTTAAGAAGGGACATCAGGCAGGTGCATAACATCATCCTGAATGCTCTCGGTCATGTCGGATGCTACTGGCTCTGTCACAGCTGGTCCCATGATGTGGAGAACCATCTCCTCCCTTTGGCTCAGGGGATGAAGGTCTGCCTGGCCCCCGCCGGTTCACTTCTTCGCCTGTGATTATGGGCCACCTTGTCCTGTAAGAGATGGGATGGAATATCAGTAATTGTGTTTCACTGTATTTGGGTGATGTGCCTGCCATAGCTGAATAGCTGGAGGTATGTGGAGGCAGTGAGAGGTGGGTATGAGGCTGGTATCAGTGGAAGGTGTGTGAGGGTGAGGTGGAGTATGTGAATGTTCGGTGTGAGTCCTGAGTGTTAGGTGCTCCTGATGGGTGAGTGATGGGGGTGTGGTGCATTGAGCAGTGTGAGATGTTGGTGATGTTGGGGGTAGGAGATGCCATTTAGAGATGAAGTCACTGACATCGAACACCCGTGTGAGCTCATTAAACTTCTTCTGGCACTGCTGCCACGTCCTCGGGCCCACACCTCTTGCATTGACATCCCTGGCCACCTTCTCCCAGTCCCTTCAGAGAGCGTTACTTGAGGGCCTCGGCCGCACGCCATGGAAACATGGCCTCTTTCCTCCTGTCACCCTCCATGACAAAGGCCTCCAGCACTACATCCGTGAACTGCAAAGCCCTCTATAGTTTTTTAGTTTTAGTGTTAGAGATACAGCACTGAAACAGGCCTTCGGCCCACTGTGTCTGTGCCGATCATCAACCAGCCATTTATACTAATCCTACACTAATTCCATATTCCTACCACATATTCCTACCTGTCCCTATATTTCCCTACCACCTACCTATACTAGGGGCAATTTATAATGGGAAATTAACCTATCAACCTGCAAGTCTTTGGCATGTGAGAGGAAACCGCAGCACCCGAAGGAAACCCACGCAGACACAGGGAGAACTTGCAAACTCCACACAGGCAGTACCCAGAATTGAACCCGTGTCGCTGGAGCTGTTCGGCTGCAGTGCTAACCACTGCACCACTGTGCCGCCCTAATGTTCCATTTACCTTGTTTCCAATTACAGAATTCACAGTCAGCACACGCAGACTCCTGTGATTCAGTGCAGCTTCCCTTTAAGAGGGACAGAATGCCTTTAAAAGCTGAATGCTGGCTGAAACACGATCCAGCCTCACACACAGTTCTGTCCCAGTTAACAGTGCAGACAGACAGCAGTGCGGGTCACCCTGGGCAGCAAGTAGAATTCATGGAAATGAGGAGACAGCAGAAGCTTTGTGTGTCACCTGCCTCAACAAGAACGGGCACGGGCAGATCATGAATCACAAACCCGACGCACAGAAGGAGGATATTCGGCCCATTGTGTTAGTGCAGTCTCTTTGAAAGGGATATCTAATTAGTTCCTCTCCCCTCCTCTTGCCCCACATTCCATCTTTTTAAATTCCAATTCATGTATTTGCTGTATTCTCTTTTGAAAGATATTATTGAATCTGCTTCCACCATGTTTTCAGGCAGTGAATTCCAGATCCCAACAACTTGCTGTGTAAGAAAATTCTCCTCATTTCACCTCTGGTTCTTTGTCAATTACCTTCAATCTGTGTCTTCTTAATACTGAACTTTCTGACACTGGAAACAGTTTCACATTAATTACTCTATCAAAACCCTTCATGATTTTGAATTCTATATTAAATCTCCCCTTACCCTTCACTGCTCGAAAGAGAACAATCCCAGCTTTTCCAATCTCTCCACGTAACTGAATTCCCAGGTCCCTGGTACCATTCTAGTAAATCATCTCTGTATCTTCACTAAGTCCTTGACATCCTTACCAATGTGTGGTGATCAGAATTGGACACAATCCTCCAGCTGGGACCTAACCAAGAATGTATAAAAATCAGCATTTCCTCCTGAGTTTTATTACTCTGTGCCTCTCTCTAACACCAAGGAAACTACATGTTACCTTCAAAGATCCGTGTGTGTACACCTCCAGTTCTCTCTAATCCTGCACCCACTTTATAATGGTACCATTGAGTTTATATTGTTTCTCCTCATATTTCCTACCCAAATGTCTCACTTCACACTTCACTGTGTTAAATTACATCTGCCATGTTCCTGTACATTTCACCAGTCAGTCTCTGTCCTGCTGAAGTCTGTTACTATCATTCACACTCTTTATTAACATTTCTGAGTTTCCTGTCATCTGGAAACTTTGACATTATCCCGTCTGTACACAAGCCCATTACATTAACATACAGCAACAGTGATCCCAACAGTGACCCTGGGGAACCCCACTGTGTACTTCCCTCCAGACCGAACAACAACCATTCTCCAATACTCTCCGTTTTCTGTCACGGAGCTAAGTTCCTGCTTGCTGGCATTGAAAATAAAAAAAAGCACTTCCATTTATGTAACGCCTTTATGACCACTGCATGTCCCAAAGCGATTTACAACCAACGCGTACCTTTTAATGTTTAGTCAGTCTTGTAATGTAGGAAAAACACAGCCAATTTCCGCACAGCAAGATCCCACAAGTAGCAGTGTGATCATGATCAGATCTGTTTTTGTGATGTTGATTTGAGGGGTAAATGTTGGCCAGGACACTGGGAATAATTCCGCTGACCTTCTAAATAATTCCATGGGATCTTTCCATCCCATGAGTGGGCAGACGGGGCCTGGCTTTACCTTTTCTTTGATAAGGCGGCACCTGTGACAGTGCAGCACTCCCTCAGTACTGCACTGCAGTGTCAGCCTTGATTCTTGTGATCAAGTCCTGCAGTGACATTTGATCCTTGAAGCTTGTGACTGATTGGGGAGAGAGCGACAAACTGAGCCACTGCTGACATTGGTCCTTTAATCCCATGTGTTTCTAATTTGGTAACATGGTTGTGATGTAGTACTTTATCAAACGCCCGTTTAAAGGATAGGAATATTGGGAAAGTACAGGCAGGAACAATCATAGGAATTATAGAATAGCATTGCACTGAAGGAGGCCATTTGGTCCATCAAGTCTGTGCTGTCACTTTTGAAGAGCTTCCAGTTAGTCCCTCACCCGGGCTCTTTCCCAGATTCTTCCATTTTTTCTGCCTTAAGATATCTATCCGATTCCCTTTTGGAATCTACTATTGAATCTGTATCCTTCAGCCTACCAGACCACACATTGCAAATCCGAAACACCCATTGCATAAAAAAAATCCCCGTGTCACCTCTGCTTCTTGTTTCCAATCACCGTAAATCTGTGTCCTCTGGTTAATGGCCCCTCACACATTGGAAACAATTTCATTTTATTTAATTTATATAAACTCCACATAATCTTAAACATTTCGATCAGATCTCCTTTTAAATTTCCCTGCTCTAAGGTGAACAATCCCAGCTACATAACTGTAATCCCTCATCCCTGGAAATGTTCCAGTGAAATCCCCTCTCCAAAGGTTTAATGTCCTTCCGAAAGTGGGTTTTCCATTATTGGACACAATAGTCCAGGTGCAGATGAACTAGTCTTTTCTATGGGATTAATATAACATCCTGACTATTCTACTCTGTGTCTCTATCAATAAAGCCTAAGCAAGATCCCACAAGTAGCAGTGTGATCATGATCAGATCTGTTTTTGTGATGTTAATTTGAGGGGTAAATGTTGACCAGGACACTGGGAATAATTCCCCTGACCTTCTAAATAATTCCATGGGATCTTTACATCCACCTGAGAGGGCAGACGGGGCCTGGCTTTACCTTTTCTTTGATAAGGCAGCACCTCTGACAGTGCAACACTCCCTCAGTACAGGACTGCAGTGTCAGCCTTGATTCTTGTCATCAAGTCCTGCAGTGACACTTGATCCTAGAAGCTTGTGATTGAAAGGGGAGAGAGTTACAAACTGAGCCACGGCTGACATTGACCCTTTAATCCCATGTGTTTCTAATTCGGTAACACTGCTGTTATGTGGTACCTTCTCAAACACCTGTTGAAAGGATAGGAATATTGGGAAAGTACAGACAGGAACAATCATAGAATCATAGAATTGCACAGCCCTGAATGATGTTATTCTGCCCATCAATTCAGTGCTGGCCCTTTCAAAGAGCAATCCAGTTACTCCCACTCCCTGACTCTTTCACTATATCCTAACATTTCTTCTGCTTCAGATATTTATCCAATTCCCATTTGGGATCCACTGTTGAATCTGTATCCATCAGTCTATCAGACATTGTATTCCAAATCCAAACCACTCAGAAACAAAAATCCTCATGTCTGCTTCTTTTACCAATCACCTTAAAACTGTGTCTCTGGTTAGCGGTCCCTTGGACATTGGAAACAGTTTCTCTTTATTTAATTTATCTAAACCCTTCCTAATGTTAAACACCTCAATGAAATCTCCTCTGTGAGTTCTCTGCTCTAAGCAGAACAATCCCAAATACATAACTGTAATCCCTCATGCCTGGACAAGTTCTGGTAAAACAGTTCTGTCACCTCTCCAAAGGCTTCATGTCCTTCCGAAAGTGTGGTTCCCAGTATTCGACACAAGACTTCATGTGCAGCTGAACTAGTATTTTATATATGTTTCACATGATGTCCTTGCTTTTGTTCATTTTGCCTCTTTTTAGAAAACCTAGGATCCCATATATTTATTAACTGTTTCGCTACCCTTTCGTGCCAGCTTCAAAGATTTGTGTACAAACACCCCAGGTGTCTCTGTTATTTCACCACCTTTATAGTTGTACCATTTAACTTGTCGTGTCTCTCCTCATTCATCCTTTCAAAATGTATTACCTCACACATCTGCAATGCCAATTAAATATTTAGAAGATTGAAGCCATTGTTTTCTGTCTCTGCTCCAAACATTTCCTAGCTACACACTCCATCCCTCTCCTTTGTAAATGCTTGAGACGAAGTCAAACTGTTCAGAAACGTGGGTACATAGTTAACCGTGAGATGCCTGGCGATGGGCTTCCGACCAAATATTCACACCATCAGTAAAACGGCTTATTTCCACCCAATAGTGAGGAAGGATATTAGCTCTGATGATGTGGAGTCTGTATGGGAAGAGCTGAGAAACACTAAGGGGCAAAAAACGTTAGTGGGTGTTATATATAGACCCCCAAACTGTGGTGGTGATGTGGGAATGGTCTTAAACAGGAAATTAGAGATGCATGCGATAAAGCAACATCTGTAATTATGGGTGAGTTTAATCTGCATATAGATTGGTCAAATCAAATTTTTCACAATAACGTCAAGGAGGAATTCATGGAATGTATATGGGATGGTTTTCTGGAGCAATACGTTGAGGAACCAACCAGAGAACAGGCCATAATAAAAGCAAAATACTGCGGATGCTGGAAATCTGAAATAAAAACAAGAAATGCTGGAATCACTTAGCAGGTCTGGCAGCATCTGTGGAAAGAGAAGCAGAGTTAACGTTTCGGGTCATGACCCTTCTTCGGAACTGACAAATATTAGAAAAGTCACAGATTATAAACAAGTGAGGTGGGGGTTGGGCAAGAGATAACAAAGGCGAAGGTCTAGATTGGACCAGGCCACATAGCTGACCAAAAGGTCACGGAGCAAAGGCAAACAATATGTTAATGGTGTGTTGAAAGACAAAGCATTAGTCCAGATTAGGTGTAAATACACTGAATATTGAACAGCAGCAAGTGCAAACCTGAAAAAAAACCTGGAAAAAAACAGTGGGTCAGCTAACTGAACAAACTAAGATGAAATGAAATAAATGCAAAAAAAGATTGTAAAAAATGTAAAAAAGAATGTAAAAAAAGGAAGAAAAAATAACTAAAAATGAAAGTAAAATGGGGGGCTGTCAAGCTCTGAAATTATTGAACTCAATGTTCAGTCCGGCAGGCTGTAGTGTGCCTAATCGGTAGATGAGATGCTGTTCCTCGAGCTTGCGTTGATGTTCACTGGAACACTGCAGCAATCCCAGGACATAGATGTGAGCATGAGAGCAGGGGGGAGTGTCTGCAGGGGGGAGTTGCAAGCTGATTGGTTGGGTGAGTAGCAGCTGTCAGTGCATGTCGATATCTTTAAAAAAGTGAAAAGTTTATTTTTGTGGGAAAAGAACTCTGGTGATAAGGTGAGTAGATTAGATTAGATTAGATTAGAGATACAGCACTGAAACAGGCCCTTCGGCCCACCGAGTCTGTGCCGAACATCAACCACCCATTTATACTAATCCTACACTAATCCCATATTCCTACCAAACATCCCCACCTATTCCTATATTTCCCTACCACCTACCTATACTAGTGACAATTTATAATGGCAAATTTACCTATCAACCTGCAAGTCTTTTGGCTTGTGGGAGGAAACCGGAGCACCCGGAGAAAACCCACGCAGACACAGGGAGAACTTGCAAACTCCACACAGGCAGTACCCGGAATCGAACCCGGGTCCCTGGAGCTGTGAGGCTGCGGTGCTAACCACTGCGCCACTGTGCCACCCAAAGTACTACTGAAATGTTTCTTTTTTTAATTCAGTGTAGTTTATTAAGAATCTTAGATTGAAGTGGGTAGAAAAAGGCCCCTCATGTAATTAGTATTTTTAAATTAAGGGTGTAACTAATTAGTCTAAGGGTAGGTCATGACAGGAGAGTTCAGCCCCGTGATCTGCTCCTCCTGCCCTTTGTGGGAAATGAGGGACGCTTCCAGTGCCCCTGGTGACCATGTGTGCTGGAAGTGTATCCATCTGCTGCTGCTGGCTACCCACATTACGGAGAAGGAGCTGCGGGTGAAATCACTGTGGAGCATCCATAATGCTGAGGAAGTCGTGGATAACATGTTTAGCGAGGTGGTCACACCGCAGGTAATCGCTGCACAGGCAGAAAAGCGATGGGTGACCACCAGACGGAGTAGTAGGCACAGGCAGGTAGTGCAGGAGTCCCCTGTGGCCACCCCCCTCTCATACAGATAGACCGCTTTGGATACTGTTGGGGGGATGACCTCCCAGGGGAAAGCGGCAACAGCCAGGCCCGTGGGACCACAGAGGGCTCTGCTGCACAGCAGGGGTGGAAAACAGGTGGAAGAGCTATCATGATAGGGGATTCTATCGTAGGGGGTGCAGGTAGGCGTTTCTGTGGCCGCAAAAGAGACACCAGGATGGTATGTTGCCTCCCTGCTGCTAGGGTCAAGGATGTCTCGGAGTGGCTGCAGAAAATTCTGAAAGGGGAGAGTGAGCAGCCAGAGGTCGTGGCCCATATTGGTGCAAACGATATACACAGGAAGAGAGATAAGGTCCTGCACAGTGAATACAGGGAGTTAGGCAGAAGGTTAAAAAGTAGAACCTCTAGGGATAATCTCAGGATTTGGCCTAATCATCAGCCTCAAGAAAACGAACATCATGGGACAGGACGTCAGAAATGCTCCATCCATCAATATTGGCGACCACGCTCTGGAAGTGGTTCAAGAGTTCACCAACCTAGGCTCAACTATCACCAGTAACCTGTCTCTAGATGCAGAAATGTGTGGCGTTTGCAAGTTCTCCCTGTGTCTGCGTGGGTTTCCTCCAGGTGCTCCGGTTTCCTCCCACATGCCAAAGACTTGCAGGTTGATAGGTAAATTGGCCATTATAAAATTGCCCCGAGTGGAGGTAGGTGGTAGGGAAATATAGGGACAGGTGGGGATGTGGTTGGAATATGGGATCAGTGTAGGATTGGTATCAGTGGGTGGTTGATGGTCGGCACAGACTCGGTGGGCCGAAGGCCCTGTTTCAGTGCTGTATCTCTAAAATAAAATCAACAACGCATGGGAAAAGCTACCACTGCTATGTCCAGACTGGCCAAGAGAATGTTGAAAAAGGCGCACTGACAAAGAACACAAAACTCCGAGTGTATCAAGCCTGTGTCCTCAGTACCTTGCTCAATGGCAGCAAGGCCTGGACAACGTATGTCAGCCAACAGCGACGTGTCAATTCATTCCATCTTCGCTGCCTCCGGAGAATACTTGGTATCAGGTGGCAGGACCGTATTTCCAACACAGAAGTCCTCGAGGCGGCCAACATACCCAGCTTATACACACTACTGAGTCAGTGGTGCTTGAGATGGCTTGGCCATGTCAGCCGCATGGAAGTTGGCAGGATCCCCAGGGACACATTGTACAGCGAGCTCGCCACTGGTATCAGACCCACCGGCCGTCCATTTCTCCACTTTAAAGACGTCTGCAAACGCGACATGAAGTCCTTTGACATAGATCACAAGTTGCGGGAGTCAGTTGCCAGCGATCGCCAGAGCTGGCGGGCAGCAATTAAGGCAGGGCTAAAGTGTGGTGAGTCGAAGAGACTTAGCAGTTGGCAGGAAAAAAGACAGAAGTGCAAAGGGAGAGCCAACTGTGTAACAGCCCCGACAAACAAATTTTTCTGCAGCATCTGTGGAAGAGCCTGTCCCTCTAGAATATGCCTTTATCGCCACTCCAGGCGCTGCTCCACACACCACTGACCACCTCCAGGCGCGTATCCATTGTTTCTCGAGACAAGGAGGCCAAAGAAGAAGAAGAATCTCAGGATTACTCCCTGTGCCACGTGCTAGTGAGGGTAGGAATAGGAGGATTAGGCAAATGAATGTGTGGCTGAAGAGCTGGTGTCGGCGGGAGAGCTTCAGCTACTTGGATGATTGGGATCTCTTCTGGTGCAGAGATGACCTGTACAAAAGGGTCAGGTTGCGTCTAAACTGGAAGGGGACCGATATCCTTGCGGGGAGGTTTGTTAGTACTACTCGGGAGGGTTTAAACTAGTCTTGCAGGGGGATAGGACTCAAAGTAGTAGTCTCTCCGATGAGGTAGTTGAGGTAAATGTAGAGGTTAATGCAAGAAAGTCCAGTAGGCAGGCCGGGCAGGGGCCGGACAGGGAGCGTGGAAGATCTGGTAGGCTAAACTGCATGTACTTTAATGTAAGAGGCCTTACAGATAAGGCAGATGAACTCAGAGCACGGGTCAGTAGATGGGATTGTGATATTGTAGCTATTACAGAAACGTGGTTGAGGGATAGGCAAGACTGGCAGCTCAATGTTACGGGGTACCGATGCTTCAGGTGGAGTTAAGAGAGGATGGGGAGTTGCACTACTGATTAGGGAGCGCATCACGGCAGTAGTTAGAGAGGATATCCCGGGGAGAACGTCCAGTGAGGCCATTTGAGTAGAGCTTCGAAATAAACAAGTGGTGATCACTTTGATGGGATTATACTATCGGCCCCCCAATAGTCAGAGGGAATTGGAGGAGCATATATGTAGGGAAATCACAGATAGGTGTAGGAATTATAAGGTTGTAACAGTAAGTGATTTTAACTTCCCTAATATTGACTGGGACTGTCTTAGTGCTAAGGGATCAGATGGGCAAGAATTTGTTAAGTGTGTCCAGGATAGTTTTCTGAAACAGTATGTGGATGGCCCTACGAGAGAAAAGGCTGCACTCGACCTCCTCTTAGGAAATGAAGATGGGCAGGTAGATGATGTGTCAGTGGGGGAGCACTTTGGGACCAGTGGCCATAACTCTATTAGCTTCAAGATAGTATGGAAGAGGATAGGACTGGTCCTCAGGTTGAAGTCCCAAATTGGAGGAAGGTTAATTTCGATGGCATCAGACAGGAACTCTCAAAAGTTGAATGGCAGATACGGTTTACAGGTAAAGGGACGTCTGGCAAGTGGGAGGCTTTTAAAAGTGAGAAAGGAATAGTTATGGGCTGGCATATTCCTGTTAGATGCAAAGGCAAGGCTGGCAGGTTTAGGGAACCTTGGTTGACAAGGGATGTTGAGGGTCTGGTCAGGACAAAGGAGGAGGCATATGTCAGGTACAGACAGCGGGGATCACACGAGTCCCTCGAGGAGTACAGGGGATGTAGGAGTACTCTTAAGAAGGAAATTAGGAGGGTGAAAAGGGGCCATGAGATTTCGCTGGCAGATAAGCTACAGGAGAATCCTAAAATATTCTATAAGTAGATTGAGAGGAAAAGGGACGCTCGGGAGAGAGTAGGTCCCCTTAAGGAACAGTGTGGTAATCTATGTGTGGAGCCACGGGAAATGGGCGAGGTCTTAAATGAATACTTCGCATCTATATTTACCATGGATTTGACATGGAAGCTAGTGATTTGAAGGGAGGGAACAGCGATATCCTGGAGCATATCAACATTACAAAGGAGGCGGTGTTGGAGGTTTTGAAGCGCATTAAGGTGGAAGAATCCCCCAAGGCCTGACCAGGTGTATCCTGGTATGCTATGGGTAGAAAGGGAGGAGATTTCTGGAGCCCGAGCAGAGGTTTTTGCATTATCGTTAGCCACGTGTGAGATACCGGAAGACTGGAGGATAGCTAATGCTGTGCCTTTATTTAAGAAGGGCAGCAGTGATAAGCCAGGGAACTACAGGCCGGTGAGCCTTACATCAGTGATGGGAAAGTTATTGGAAGGGACTCTGACAGACAGGATTTATTTGCATCTGGAAAGGCAACGTCTGATTCGGGATAGTCAGCATGGCTTTGTGCATGGGAATCATGTCTCACGAATTTGACTGAGTTTTTTGAGGAGGTGACCATGAGGATTGACGAAGGCAGGGCGATGGACGTTGTTTACATTGACTTTAGCAAGGCCTTTGACAAGGTCCCGCATGGACGGCTGGTCCAGAAGGTTCGAACACATGGGATTCAGGGTGTGCTAGCCAATTGGATACAACATTGGCTTGGTAATAGGAGGCAGAGGGTGGAACTGGAGGGTTGTTTTTTAGATTGGAGGCCGGTGACCAGTGGTGTGCCGCAGGGATCGGTTCTGGGCCCTCGTTTGTTTGTCATATATATTAATGACTTGAATGTGAATGTAGGGGACATGATTGGTAAGTTTGCAGATGATACAAAAATTGATGGAATAGTAGAAAGTGAAGAAGGTTGTCTAAGGTTACAACAGGATATAGATAAAATTGGAAAGTGGGCAATGGATTGACAAATGGAATTTAACACAGATAAGTGTGAAGTGATGCATTTTGGGAAGTTAAACCAGGGCAGGACATATACAGTGAATGACAGGGCCTGGGGAGTGTTGTTGAGCAGCGAGACGTTGGGGTGCAAGTACATAGTACCATGAAAGTGGCAACACAGCTCGGCAGAGTGGTGAAGAAGGTGTATGGCATGCTTGTCTTCATCAGCTGCGCATGGTGTACAAGAGTTGGGATGTCATGTTGCAGTTGTACATAACATTGGTTCGGCCCCATTTGGAGTACTGTGTGCAGTTCTGGTCGCCGCACTATAGGAAAGATGTGATTAAGCTAGAGAGGGTGCAGAAAAGATTCATAAGGATGTTGCCTGGTTTGGAGGGCTTGAGTTATGAAGAGAGATTGGATAGGCTGGGTCTGTTTTCCCAGGAGCGAAGACGGCTGAGAGGGGACATTATAGAGGTATATAAAATTATGAGAGGCATAGATGGGCAGATAGCCAGAGTCTGTTTCCCATGGTAGGGCTGACTAAAACTGGAGGGCATAAATTAAAGGTGAGATAGAGGAGGTGTAAAGGGGATCAAAGGGGTAAATTTTTCACAGAAATAATAGTGGGTATCTGGAATGAGCTGCCAGAGGAGGAGGTGGAGGCAGGAACAGCAGCAACATTTAAGAGGCATCTGGACAGGTATTTGAATGAGCAAGGCATAGACGGATATGGAATTAATGCAGGCACGTGGAATTAGTATAGATAGGCATTATGGTCGGCATGGACGCAGTGGGCCGAATGGCCTGTTTCTATGCTGCACGAATCTATGATTCTAAGATGGAGAGTGACGTAGTTGATTCTGAGACTAATGTCGTGAATCTTAATAAAGGAAACTATGAAGGTATGAGGCACGAGTTGGCTATGATGGATTGGGAAACGTTACTTAAAGGGATGACGGTGGATTGGCAATGGCAAATATTCAAACAGTGCATTGATGAACTGCAACAATTGTTTACTCCTGTCTGGCGCAAAAGTAAAATGGGAAAGGTAGCCAAACCATGGCTTACAAGGAAAATTAGAGATAGTATTAGATTCACGGAAGAGGCATATACATTCGCCAGAAAGAAACAACAGACCTGAGGATTGGGAGCAGTTTCGAATTCAGCAAAGGAGGACCAAGGGATTGATTAAGAAGGGGAAAATAAAGTACGGGAGTAAGCTTGCGGGGAACATACAACCTGACTGTAAAGGTTTCTGTAGGTATGTAAAGAGGAAAGGATTGGTTAAGAAAAATGTAGGTCCTTACAGTTAGAAACATGGGAATTTATTATGGGAAACAAAGAAATGGCGAACCAACTAAATGCATACTATGATTCTGTCTTCACAAAGGATGACACAAATATCTTACCAGAAATGTTGGGGAACACAGGGTTTAGTGAGAGGAAGGAACCGAAGGAAATCAGTATTAGTAGAGAAATTGTGTTGGGGAAGTTGATGTTATCGAAGGCCGATAAATCCTCAGGGCCTGATAATCTACATCCCAGATTACTTAAGGAAGTGACCTAGAAATAGTGGATGCTTTGGTGGTCATCTTTCAAGATTCTTTCGACTTTGGAACAGTTCCAGCTGATTGGAGGGCAGCTCCTGTAACCCCACCATTTAAAAAGGGAGGTAGAAATAAAGCAGGGCATTATAAACAAGTCAGCCTGACGTCGGTAGTGGGGAAAATTCTAGAGTCCATTATCAAAGTTTTTATGACAGAGCATTTGGAGAACAGTGTTAGAATCGGATAGCGTCAGCATGGATTTACGAAAGGGAAATCATGCTTGATAAATCTATCAGAATATTCGAGTATGTAACTAATAGAGTGGATGAGGGGGAGTCAGAGAATGTGGTTTATTTGGACTTTCAGAAGGCTTTCGACAAAGTCCCACATAAGAGATTAGTGTGTAAAATTAAAGCGCATGGGATTAGTGGTAGTGTATTACGATAGATAGAAAATTGTTTGGCAGATGGAAAAAAAGAGTAGGGATAAACGGATCTTTTTCCAAAAGGTAGGCAGTGATTAGTGGCGTACCACAGGGACCGGCGCTAGGACCCCAGCTATTCACACTATATTAATGATTTAGATGCGGGAACGAAATGTAATATCTCCAAATTTTCAGAAGACACAAAACTGGGTGGGAGTGTGAGTTGTGAAGAGGATGCAAAGTGGCTTCAGGGTGATTTGGACAGGTTGAGTGAGTGGGCTATTGCATGGCAGATGCAGTATAATGTGAATAAATGTGAGGTTATCCACTTTCTTAGCAAAAACAGGAAGGCAGATTATTATGTGAACTGCTATAAACTGAGAGAGGGGAATATGCAACGAGACCTGGGTGTTCTCGTACACCAGTCACTGAAGGTAAGCATGCAGGTGCAACAGGCGGTAGAAAAAGGCGAATGTTATGTTGGCCTTCATAGAGACAGGATTCGAGTACAGGAGCAGGGATGTCTTGCTGCAATTATACAGGGCCTTGGTGAGGCCGCACTTGGAATATTTTGTGCAGTTTGGGTCTCCTTCTCCGAGAAAGGGTGTTCCTGCTATAGAGAGAGTGCAATGAAGGTTTATCAGACTGATTCCTGGGATGGCGGGACTGATGTATGAGGAGAGTTAGGATTATATTCGCTGGAGTTCGGAAGAGTGAAGAGGGATCTCATAGAAACCTATAAAATTCTAACAGTACTTGACAGGGTAGTTGCAGGAAGGACGCTCCCGATGGTGAGGGAGTCCAGAACCAGGGGCCATATACGAAGGATATGGGGTAAACTTTTCAGGACTGAAATGAGGAGAAATTTCAACACCCAGAGAGTGGTGAGCCAGTGAAATTACGTCATCACTCCCATGTACAAGAGGGATTGGAATATGCTGGCCAGTGCCTCTGCTACTTCCACCATTCCATCCCTCAGCAACACTCATGCATCCCATCCAGACTGGGTAAATGATCTACTTTATTGTGATACAAAAAGTGCTGTATTGAAAAGGGTTAACTGAATCTGTTTGTTCAGTGACTGCAAATAATGTCAGTCTCCATGGACCCTAATTGTGTCACTGGAGGTTTGCCATCTTCTATTAATAAGGGGCTCCCATGTGTTGTCCCATAGTTTCAGCCGGAACATCAACCCCGGCACAACAGAGATCAGCGGCTCCAGAGAGAGAGAAAGGATAGATCAGAATCTGAGAACAAATGACTGGAATGTAACAACACTTGGTCAGAATCTGAGAACAACAGATTGGAATGTTACAACAATGGATCAGAATCTGAGAACAAATGACTTGAATGTAACAACACGTGGTCAGAATCTGAGAACAACAGATTGGAATGTTACAACAATGGGTCAGAATCTGAGAACAAATGACTTGAATGTAACAACACGTGGTCAGAATCTGAGAACAACAGATTGGAATGTTACAACAATGGACAGGAGTTTATCCTCGGATCTTTACTACCTTTCTACATATTATGATTGGTACTCATTAAACACTCGTATGCGTCTCGCACTGAATATTATTCAATACATTTACTATCCCATCCTGGCTATTATTGGTGTCCCTGGTAAGTCTCTCTATCTAGCTATTAATTCTATAAACCACGTTTAACAGCATTACTGCTCCTGTAATTTACTCTGCACATTTTGCTGCCGTTGTATTCCTGGTGAATATGTCCAGCTATTAGCTCTATAAACCATTGCCAACTTTATTGGATTTCTTGACATTTGCTCTCTCATGTTTACTGCTGTTGCTGTCTCTATTTCCCGGCAGGGCATCTGTAAACCCCGTTTCACTGAAATACTGTTCTGTTATGTAAATTTTAGGAAGACTGAAGCCAGTGTCATTGGTCTCCATCACAAACTCCATCCCCTATCTGTGAAACAAATACACCACCCTGCCCAATATCTGAGGCTGAACCAGACTGTTTGCAATCGGTGTGTTCTATTTAAACCTGAGCTGAGTCCATCTCCATATTCTCTCCATTGCCAACCCTGTCTACGACAACCTCTGTAATATCCCCCATCTCCACCTGTCTCAGCCAATCTGCTGCATCAACCCTCACCTGTACCTTTGTTAAATCCACACTTAACTATTCCAATTCTATCCTGGTCACCCTCCCAGTTATAAACCTCCATAAACCACAGACCATGCAGAACTCTGCTGCCTGTATTCTAACTCACACCAAATCCCGATCACCCATCACCCCTGTGCTCACTGACCTACATTGGCTCCATGTCTGGCAGCACCTTAATTTTAATATAGTCATTCTTGTGTTTGAATCCCTCCATGGCCTCACCCCTCCAATTAGTCCCATTGTCCTGCGCATTCTCATATTCCTGAAAATGTTTTGAATTCAATCTTTTCTCATTAGTCCTTCTGAAGTGAATCCTTTCACACTGTATCTGTCCCGAGCCACTATTTTAGACTCTACAGCACTACTGGTGCTGACGGTACAGAAGCTGGGATCCATAGAGAGATGTGAACTGCACAACAGGGCACTTCTACTGCGGCCTGCACAATGCCCCAAGCTGGGCAGGGCTCTCGCTCAATCGTCCCATGTATGTGTTGCTGCTCTGAGGATGGTTTTGAATGTGTTGTCAATGTACCATACCGTCAGCTTTGATGTACGTCTTTGAAACTTGGTCTGTACATGTCCACTGACCGCCTGTGTTAGTCACTCTCAGTTGAACATATATTCAGCAGCATGAGGAAGCCCATCTAGTATTATTTAAAAGGACCAGGCATCCAACTTACAGGTGAGGGGCGTTTGACTTACTTCTATTATTTTAAAGTTAGTGGAGGTGCTGTGGATGGTTTGTTGGAGGTTGTGTTGTGAGCTGCTGCAGACATTCAGGGAGGACAGAGGATTTGGTGAACCAACTCTGGACGAGGTATGGCCGATCAGGGGAAAACAGCAGCAGCCAGAGCAGTGGCACCACGGCTGGCACTGTTGCTCAGCAGGGAGGGACAAAGCGCAGAAGAGTAATAGTTATAGGCGACTCGATAGTCATGGGCACAGATAGGCGCTTCTGTGGACGTGAAAGAGACTACAGGATGGTATGTTGCCTCCCTGGTGCCAGGGTCAAGGATGTCTCTGAACGGACAGGGGGCATTCTGAAGGGGGGAAGGTGAACAGCCAGAGGTTGTAATACACATCGGTACCAATGACATAGGCAGGAAGAGTGATGAGGTCCTGCAGGGTGAGTTTAGGGAGTTAGGTAGAAAGATAAGAAACAGGACTTCGAGGATTGTGATCTCTGGATTACTCCCTGTGCCACGTGCCAGTGAGGCTAGAAATAGGAAGATAGTGCAGCTATACACGTGGCTGAGCAGCTGGTGTAGAAGGGAGGGTTTCAGATATCTGGACAATTGGGCTCTCTTCAGGGACAGATGGGACCTGTACAAGAAGGACGGGTTGCATGTAAACTGAAGGGGCACAAATATCCTTGCTGCAAGATTTGCTAGCATCACTCGGGAGGGTTTAAACTAGTGTGGTAGGCGGGTGGGAACCAGAGCAGTAGGACAGCTAGTGAAATAAATGAGGAGGACATAGTAAAGAAGGCCAGCAGGACGAAGAGGAAGAGCAGGCAGGGAGATGTTGCGGAGCACAGCGGGACTGGTGGTCTGAAGTGCATTTGTTTCAATGCGAGAAGTATAACAGGTAAGGCAGATGAACTTAGAGCTTGGATTAGTACTTGGAAATATGATGTTGTTGCTATTGCAGAGACTTGGTTGAGGGAAGGGCAGGATTGGCAGCTAAATGTTCCAGGCTTTGGAAGCTTCAGGCGGGATAGAGGGGGATGTAAAAGGGGTGGGGGAGTTGCATTACTGGTTAAGGAGAATATCACAGCTGTACTGCGGGAGGACACCTCAGAGGGGTCATGCAGTGAGGCAATATGGGTGGAGCTCAGGAATAGGAAGCGTGCAGTCACGATGTTGGGGGTTTACTACAGGCCTCCCAACAGCCAGCGGGAGGGAGAGGAGCAGATATGTAGACAGATTTTGGAAAGATGTAAAGGTAACAGGGTTGTAGTGGTGGGTGATTTTAACTTCCCCAATATTGACTGGGACTCACTTAGTGCTAGGGGCTTGGATGGGGCAGAATTTGTGAGGAGCATCCAGGAGGGCTT
This sequence comes from Heterodontus francisci, assembly GCF_036365525.1. Lineage (NCBI taxonomy): Eukaryota > Metazoa > Chordata > Chondrichthyes > Heterodontiformes > Heterodontidae > Heterodontus > Heterodontus francisci. Next base: position 994,531 of record NW_027141614.1, read on the forward strand.
CTTGAAACAGTATGTAAATAGTCCAACTGGGGATGGGGCCATTCTGGACCTGTTGTTGGGGAATGAGCACGGCCAGGTGGTCGAAGTTTCAGTGGGGGAGCATTCCCGGAACAGTGACCATAATTCCATAACTTTTAAGGTACTTGTGGATAAGGATAAGAGTAGTCCTCGGGTGAAGGTGCTAAATTGGGGGAAGGCTAATTATAACAAAATTAGGCAGGATCTGAAGAATTTAGATTGGGGGTGGTTGTTTGATGGTAAATCAACATCTGACATGTGGGTGTCCTTCAAACGTCAGCTGATTAGAATCCAGGACCAGCATGTTCCTGTGAGGAAGAAAGACAAGTTGGGCAGGTTTCGGGAAGCTTGGATAACACAGGATATTGTGAGCCTCGTCAAAAAGAAAAAGGAAGCATTTGTAAGGGCTGGATGGCTAGGAACAGACTTGAGGAATATAAAGACAGTAGGAAGGAACTTAAGCAAGGAGTCAGGAAGGCTAAAAGGGGTGATGAGAAGTCATTGGCAAACAGGTCTAAGGAAAATCCCAAGGCTTTTTATACATTTATAAAGAGCAAGAGGGTAACCAGGGAAAGGGTTGGCCCATTCAAGGACAGAGATGGGAATCTATGCGTGGAGCCAGAGGAAATGAGCGACGTGCGAAATGAGTACTTTGCATCAGTATTACCAAAGAGAAGGACTTGGTGGATGATGAGCCGAGGGAAGGGAGTGCAGATAGTCTCAGTCATCTCATTATCAAAAAGGAGGATGTGTTGGGTGTCTTGCAAAGCAATAAGATAGATAAGTCTCCAGGGCCTGACGGGATCTAACCTAGAATACTGAGGGAGGCAAGGGAAGAAATTGCTGGGGCCTTGACAGAAATCTTTGCATCCTCATTGGCTACAGGTGAGGTCCCAGAGGACTGGAGAAAAGGCAATGTTGTTCCTTTTTTTAAGAAGGGTGGCAAGGATAATCCAGGAAATTATAGGCCTGTGAGCCTTACGTCAGTGGTAGGGAAATTATTAGAGAGGATTCTTCGGGACAGGATTTACTTCCATTTGGAAACAAACGAACTTATTAGCGAGAGACAGCATGGTTTTGTGAAGGGGAGGTCGTGTCTTACTAATTTGATTCCGTTTTTTGAGGAAGTGACGAAAATGATTGATGAAGGAAGGGCATTGGATGTTATCTATATGGACTTTAGTAAAGCCTCTGACAAGGTCCCGCATGGCAGACAAAAGGTGAAGTCACACGGGATCAGAGGTGAGCTGGCAAGATGGATACAGAAGTGGCTTGGTCACAGAAGACAGAGGGTATCAGTGGATGGGTGTTTTTCTGAATGGAGGGATGTGACTAGTGGTGTTCCGCAGGGATCAGTGCTGGGACGTTTGCTGTTTGTAGTATATGTAAATGATTCGGAGGAAAATGTAGCTGGTCTGATAAGTAAGTTTGCGGATGATGCAAAGGTTGGCGGAGTTGCAGATAATAATGGGGATTGTCAGAAGATACAGCAGGATATAGATCGGTTGGAGACTTGGGCGGAGGAATGGCAGATGGAGTTTAATCCGGACAAATGTGAGGTAATGCATTTTGGAAGGTCTAATGCAGGTGGGATAGTATACAGTAAATGGCAGAACCCTTAGGAGTATTGACAGGCAGAGAGATCTGGGCATACAGGTCCACGGGTCACTGAAAGTGGCAACGCAGGTGGAAAAGGTATTCAAGAAGGCATACAGCATGCCTGCCTTCATCGGACGAGGCACAGAGTATAAAAATTGGCATGTCATGTTGCAGCTGTACAGAACCTTAGTTAGGCCACACTTGGAATATTGCGTGCAATTCTGGCCGCCACACTACCAGAAGGATGTGGAGGCTTTGGAGAGGGTACAGAGCAGGTTTACCAGGATGTTGCCTGGTCTGGAGGGCATTAGTTATGAGGAGAGGTTGGAAAAACTCGGATTGTTTTCACTGGAACGACGGAGGTGGAGGGGCGACATGATAGAGGTTTACAAAGTTATGAGCGGCATCGACAGAGTGGATAGTCAGAAGCTTTTTCCCAGGGTGGAAGAGTCAGTTACTAGGCGACATAGGTTTAAGGTGCGAGGGGCAAAGTTTAGAGTGAATCTGCGAGGCAGGTATTTTACACTGACGGTGGTGAGTGCCTGGAACTTGCTGCCGGGGGAGGTGTTAGAAGCAAATACGATAGCGACGTTTGAGAGACATCTTGACAAATGCATAAATAGGAAGGGAATAGAGGGATATGGGCCCCGGAAGTGCAGAAGGTGTTAGTTTAGGCAGGCATCAAGATCGGCGCAGGCTTGGAGGGCCGAATGGTCTGTTCCTGTGCTGTACTGTTCTTTGGTATTTGTTCTTGACTGTCGTTACAGTGTCCCTGGGTCTGTAACACGACCAACAAATGGAGCAGAGGCTGCAGAGAGGGGAAGCTCAGTCAAGTGAGAGGAGGAAGGGGCTCTGCCCTACCCTCCCTGGGTTTTCCAAGAGCAATTTTCCTTTGCACACCTAACCCAGGAGCAATGTGTGAGGTAACTCTGATTCAATTAGGAGGTGGTCACAGAGCTGTGTCACCTCCTGCAACACGACCTGGAGCCTCACTGCGTGCAGTTCTGGTCGCCACATTACCAAAAGGATGTAGATGCTTTGGAGAGGGTGCAGAGGAGGTTGACCAGGATGTTGCCTGGTATGGAGGGCGCTAGCTATGAAGAGAGGTTGAGCAGATTAGGATTATTTTCATTAGAAAGACGGAGCTTGAGGGGGGACCTGATTGAGGTGTACAAAATCATGAGAGGTATAGACAGGGTGGATATCAAGAAGCTTTTTCGCAGAGTGGGGGATTGAATTACTAGGGGTCACGAGTTCAAAGTGAGAGGGGAAAAGTTTAGGGGGGATATGCGTGGAAAGTTCTTTACGCAGAGGGTCGTGGGTGCCTGGAACACGTTGCCAGCGGAGGTGGTAGACGCGGGCACGATAGCGTCTTTTAAGATGTATCTAGACAGATACATGAATGGGCAGAAAGCAAAGAGATACAGACCCTTAGAAAATAGGCGAATGTTTCGATAGAGGATCTGGCTCAGCGCAGGCTTGGAGGGCCGAAGGGCCTGTTCCTGTGCTGTAATGTTTTTTGTTCTTTTGTTCTTTCTCACACCAGGGTGAGGACGGAGCTGTCAGTGGCTGTTAAAGTCACAGTTTCATTGAACTTCCATGTATCTGAATATTTCCAGGCAGCAGCAGGAGACATATCAAACATAGAGTCATAGAGAGTGATAGACACATTTAAGGCACAGAAGATTGCCATTCGGCCCCTCGGTGCCCGCTCCCTGTGGAACAATCCAGTCAGTCCCACTCTCCCAGTCAGTCCCCGTATCCCTGCAAGATCATCTCCTTCGGGTGTCCATCCAGTATCCTTTTGAATTCATTGTCTCGAATGATGAAGTCCAAGATCTGATATGCTTCGCTAAACACTCTCCTAATATGTCCTGCCAATTTCAAATATCAATGCATATGCAGCCCCAGGTCGCTCTGTCCCTGCACAATCTTTCGAACTGTGTCATTAAGTCTATATTACCTTCCTATTCCTTCTGACAAAATACATCATCTCACACTCCGTTGTATGAAATTCCACCTGCCACTTCTCTGTCCATTCTGCTAGCCTATCTATATCCTGCTACAGGTGGTTTGCAACATCATCACTGTTTACCACACCTCCAAGATTGGTATCATCGGAAAATTTTGAAATTCTACTCTGTATTCCAAGATCCATGTAACTTATATATAGCAAAAAAACAAACAGTGGTCCTAAGCACTGACCCTTGGGGAACATCACTGTCTACCATCCTCCAGTCTGAAAAACAACCATTTAACACATTTCTCTTTTTTCTGTCCTATGGACAATTTTTGATCCAATTAGATGCTATTCCATGAGGTTCAATTTTGTTAGCCAAGCTTCTGTGTGTTTCTTCGTCAAATAATTTCATAACATCCACGTAGACAACATCCACCACATTCCCTTCATCAACCTTCTCTGATTCTCTAAATAAATTCAATTAGTTCATCAAGCATGATCTGCCTTTCAGAAATCCGTGCTGACAATCCTTAATTAACTCAACCTCTCCAAGTGTGTGTTGTCCTTTTCCCCTGATTATTGTTTCTAAAACTTTCCTCACAACTGATGTTAAACTAACTGGCCAGTAGTTACTAGGCCTGTGTGTTGTCCATTGATAATTCTGGGAGGTGAGGGTGACCATCTATGTCATCAATAGCTCCCTCAGCAGGGAGAAGCAGGATGAAAGATCCCGTGGCTTTGTCAGGATAGCGGGATTCCTGATGGTGTAGGTGGCTCTGCGGGGACCCCATGTCAACCCATGGGTTGAGGTACAGGGACTGAAATAACTCTCACTCCATCAATGTGCAGCTGGTGTGTGAGCATGGCCAGTACGTCATGTTGGTGAATGTCCACTATCCGGGCAGCAGCCACCATACCTTCATTCTGAATCAGTCAGCCGGTCCCAACACATCGGGGCTCCATGAAAAACCAGAATGTAGCTCCTTGGAGACAAATGAACCCCCTCTAGACACAGCCCATGCTTCTACACCCTCAATCCACCTCCCACCATCAACAGTTAGTTACGCAATTAGCATGTGTATAATGTGAGCAATGGAGTCGCCAGGAACATGGTGGAACAGAACATCGGTGTGATGAAGCAATGCTTCCGATGTCTGAACCGCTCGGGGAGAGCCCTCCAGTACACACTGGAGCAGGTGTCTGAGTTCATGGTGTTCTGCTGCACCCTTCATATTATCACCATCATGAGGACACAGGCATTGGCACCAGGAATCCAGAGGCCACCTCAGGAGGAGGTGGGAGGGAAGATATTTCCTGGATGCCTTCGACCCGGACAGGCTGTCGGAGAGTCCCTGCTAAGATTCCAGTTCCCATAGGACAACTTCCCTTTCCAGCCATGAATTCCCCATTCTCCACCATTACACACATCTGAGACGCCCCATCACAGTGTCCCCTTGGTCAGCATCCTGTAATAAAAACATCAGAGAATTATTACAGCACAGAAGGACCAATTCAGCCTTTCGTATCTGCACTGGCTCTCCGAATGAGCAATTCACCCAGTGCCGTTCCCTGCCTTCTTCCTGTAATCCTGCACATTCTTCCTTCTCACATAACAGTCTATTCAGCTTCAATTGAACCTGCCTCCACCATACTCTCAGGCAGTGCATTCCAGACTCTAACCACTCACTGTGTGAAAAAATATTTTCCTCAGGTCGTCTTTGCTTCTTTTACCCATGACTTTAAATCTGTGCCCTCTCGTTCTCGATCCTTTCACGAATGGGAACTGTTTCTCTCTATCTACTCTGTCCAGACACTTCATGATTTTTGAAACCTCTAATAAATCACCTCTCGGCCTTCTCCGAGGAAAACTATTCCTAACTTCTCCAATCTATCTTCATAACTAAAATTCCTCAACCTGGGAATGATTCTGGTCAATCTTTTCTGCACTCTCTCCAATGCCCTCACGTCTTTCCTCAAGTGTGGCACCCAGAACTGGACGCAATACCACAGCTGAAGCTGAAATAGTGCCTTATATATGTTCAATATAACTTATTTGCTCTTGTACTCTCTGCCCCTATTAATAAAGCCCAGGATACTGCATGCTTTATTAAACACTTTCTCAACCTGTCCTGCCGCCTTCAATGACTTCTGCACATATACACATAGGCTATTCTGCTCCTGAACACCTTATAGAATTGTATCCTTTATTGTATATTGTCACCCCATGTTCTTCCTACCAACATGAATCACTTCACATTTCTCTGTATTGAACGACATCTGCCACCTGTCTGCCCATTCCAGCAACTTGTGTGTGTCCTTTTGAAGTTCTACACTATCCTCCTCACAGTTCACAATGCTTCCAACGTTCGTATCAGCTGCAAACTTTGAAATTGTGCCCTGTACACCCAGGTTTAGGTCCTTAATATATATCAGGAAAAGCAAGGATCCCAACACTGATCTCTGGGGAACTCCACCACAAACCTTCCTCCAGCCTGTAAAACATCCATTAACCACTACTCTTTGTTTCCTGTCACTCAGCTCATTTCGTATCCATGTTGCTAATGTCCCTTTTATGCTATGAGCTACAAGTCTGTTGTGTGGCATTGTATCAAAAGGTTTTTGCATGCAGGGAATAGTTAAATGTCTGGAATGCACAGCTTGAGAATGGTGGAGGCAGGTTCATTTGAAACTGAATAGACTGTTATATGAAAATCAATGTACACCACATCAACAGAATTGCCTTCATCAACTCTCTCTGATACCACCTCAAACATCTCCAGCAAATTAGTTAAACATGATGTTCTCTCAAGAAATCCATGCTGGCTTGTTTAATTAACTCGCATTTGTCTATGTGACTATCAGCTTTGTCCAAGATTATTTCTTTCTAGAAGTTTTCCCACCACCGAAGTTTAACTGACAGGCCTATAGTTGCTGGCCTTACCTTTACACACTTTTTTGAACAAGGGTGGAACGTTTATAATTCTCCAGTCCTCTGGCATCACCCCGAGTCTAAGGAAGACTGGAAAATTATGTCCAGTGCCTCTGCGATTTCCACCCTCACTTCCCTCAGTATCTTTGGATACATATCGTCTGGTCCTGGTGCTTTATTCAATTTAATTCCAGACAGCCTATCTAATACTTCCTCTTTATCAATTTTAAACCCCACTAGTGTCTGACTTATCTCCTCTTTCAACATTGCCTGGGTTGCATCTTAGAATCATAGACAGTTTATGGCACACAGAAAGACCACTTGGCCCATCGTGTCTATGCTGTCCAAAAAACGATCCATCCATTCTAATCCTACCTTCCAGCATTTGATAGATTACAGCACTTGAGGTGCATATCCAGACACCTTTTGAATGAGTTGTTGGTTTCTGCCTCAACTACCCTTTTGGACAGTGAGTTCCAGACTCTGACCACCCGCTGGGTGAAAAATAAAATCCGCAGCTCCCTTTTAGTCTTTCTACCAATCACTTTAAGTCCATGCCCCCTCGCCACTGACCTCTTTGCTCAGGTGAATGGACCCTTCAGCTCCACTCTACTCTCAGTTTTGTACATTTCAATCAGATTTACCCTCAGCCTTCTCTATTTCAAGGAGAACAATCCCAGCCTGTCCAATCTTTCCTCATATCTGCATTTTTCCAGTCCTCGCCACATCCTCATAAATCTCCTCTGCACCCTCTCTGGTGCAATTACATCCTTTCTGTAATGAGGTGAGCAGAACTGCACACAGTACTCAAGTTGTGTCCTAACCAATGAATTATAGAATTCTAGCATAACCTCCCTGGCCGTATATTCTATACCTCGGCTAATAAAGGAAAGGATTCCATATCTTCTTCCTTGGTAAAGACAGGTGGAAATTATTCATTTATTACCTCAGCTATATCCTCTGCCTCCATGTGCAAATTCCCTTTATGGTCCGGAGTCGGCCCCATTGTTCCTTTTACTACCCTTTTACTGTTTAGATGCCGATAGAAAACTTTGGGATTTCCTTTCATGCTCACCTCTTTTCATGCTCTCTCTTTGCTTCTCTTATTTGCTTTTTCACTTCCCCTCTGGACCTTCTGTATTCAGCCTGTTTCTCAATGGTATTTTCTACCTGATGTCTGTTATATCAGACATAAACTTGTTAACCTTTCATGCGGCCTTCAAAGATCTGTCTGAATACACACCAAGTCTATCTGTTCCTGTCTCCTCACTTAAACAATACCCATTTGTTTCTGTTGCCTTCCCTTACACTTCCTACCCAAATGTCTCACTTCACACTTCACTGTGTTAATTTATATTTGCCATTCGCCTGCTCATTTCACTGGTCAGTCTCTGTCCTCCTGAAGTCTGTTACTATCCTTCTCACTGTTTATTAACATTTCTGATTTTCCTGCCATCTGAAAACTTTGACATTATCCCCTCTGTACACAAGCCCATTGTAATAACATACAGCAACTGTGATCCCAACTGTGACACTGGGGAACCCCACTGTGTACTTCCCTCCAGACTGAACAGTAACCATTCTCCACTATTCTCTACTTTCTGTCACTGAGCTAATTTCCTGCATGCTGACATTGAAAATAAAAAACAGACTTCCATTTATGAAACGCCTTTCATGACCACTGCATGTCCCAAAGTGATTTACAACCAATGAATACTTCTTAAAGCGAAGTCACTCTTGTAATGTGGGAAACAGGCAGACAATTTCTGCACAGCAAGATCCCACAAGCAGTCATGTGAGAATGATCAGATCTGTTTTTCTGATGTTGATTGAAGGAAAAAATATTGACCAGGACACCGGGAATAATTCGCCTGCTCTGCTTCTGCATAGTGCGATGGGATCTTTAACATCCACCTGAGAGGGCAGACTGCAACTTGGTTTAAAGTTTCATTCGATAGACTGCACCTCTGACAGTGCAGCACACCCTCAGTACTGCACTGCAATGTCAGCATTGATTCTTGTGATCAAGTCCTGCAGTGACACTTGATCCTGGAAGCTTGCCACTGAAAGGGGAGAGAGCTACAAACTGAGCCACAGCTGACATTGGTCCTTTAATCCCATGTGTTTCTAATTCGGTAACACGGCTTTTATGTGGTACTTTTTCAAACGCCTTGTGAAAGGATTGGAATATTGTGAAAGTCCGGGTGGGAACCATCATAGAATCATAGAATAGCACAAACTGAATGAGGCCATTCGGTCCATCAAGTCTGTGCTGGCCCTTTCAAAGAGCAATCCAATTAGTCCCACTCCCTGGCTCTTTCACTATATCCTTGCATTTTTTCTCCTTCAGATATTTTTCCAATTCCCTTTTGGGATCTACTATTGAATCTGTATCCATCAGCCTATCAGACAGTGCATCCCAAATCCAAACCACTCAGAAACAAAAATCCTCATGTCTGCTTCTTTTACCAATCGCCTTAAATCTGTGTCTCTTGGACATTGGAAATAGTTTCTCTTTATTTAATTTATCTAAATCCTCCCTAATGTTAAACACCTCAATCAAATCTCCTCTGAAAGTTCTCTGCTCCAAGCAGAACAACCTCAGCTACATAACTGTAATTCCTCATGCCTGGACAAATACTAGGAAAACAGTTCTGTACCCTCTCCGAAGGCTGCATGTCCTCCCTAAAGTGTGGTTCCCAGTATTCGACACAAGACTCCAGGTGTAGCTGAAATAGTATTTTATATATGTTTCACATAATGTCCTTGCTTTTGTTCTTTTTGCCTCTATTTATAAACCCTAGGATCCCATACATTTATGAACTGTCAGGTTAACCTTTCCTGCCACCTTCAAAGATTTGTGTACAAATCCCAGGTGTCTCTGTTATTTCACCATCTTTATAGTTGTCCCATTTAACTTGTATTGTCTCTCTTCAATCATCCTTTCAAAATGTATTACCTCACACATCTGCAATGCCAATTAAATATTGAGAAGATTGAAGCCATTGTTTTCTGTCTCTGCTCCAAACATTTCCTAGTTACACACTCCATCCGTCTCCTTTGTAAATGTTTGAGACGAAGCCAAACTGCTCACAGACTTAGTTACATAGTTAACCCTGAGATGCCTTGAGATGAGCTTCCTACCAAATATTCACACCATCACTAAAACGGCCTATCTCCAACCCCGGTGGAGTTGCATTGCTGGTTAAAGAGTAAATGAACGCAATAGTGAGGCAGGATATTAGATCTGACGATGTCGAATATGTATGGGGAGAGCTGAGAAACACTCAGGGGCAGAAAACGTTAGTGGGGGTTGTATATAGACCCCCAGACTGTAGTGCTGAATTAGGGAATGGCATTGGACAGGAAATTAGAGACGCATGCGATAAAGGAACATCTGTAATTATGGGTTTCTTGAATCTGCATATAGATTGGGCAAATCAAATTGGTCACAATACATTGTGGAGGAATTCCAGGAGAATATACGGGATGGTTTCCAGGACCAATTCTTTGAGGAACCATCTGGAGAACAGGCCATCCTAGACTGGTTATTGTATAATGAGAGAGGAATAATTGACAATCTAGTTGTGCGAGATCCCTCTGGGATGAGCGAGCATAATATGATAGAATTCTTCATCATGATGGAGAGTGTCCTAGTTGATTCTGAGACTGGGGTCGTGAATCTTAATAAAGTAAGCTACGAAGGTATGAGGCATGAGTCGTTGATGATACATTGGGAAACTTTACTTGAAGAGTTGACGGTGGAAAGGCAATGGCAAACATTCAAAGAGCGCATGGATGAACTGCAACAATTGTTTATCCCTGTCTGGCGCAAAAGTAAAATAGAAAAGGTAGCCAAATCATGGCATGCAAGGAAAGGTAGAGGTAGGGTTAGATCCAAGGAAGAGGCATATAAATTTGCCAGGAAAAAAACAACAGACCTGAGGATTGGGAGCAGTTTAAAATTCAGCAAAGGAGCACCAGGGGATTTATTGAGAAGGGGAAAATGGAGCACGAGAGTAAGCTTGCGGGGAGCATAAAAACTGACTGTAAACGAATCTATACGTATGTGAAGTGGAAAAGATTGGCGAAGGCAAAGGCAGGTCCGTTACAGTCAGAAACAGGGGGATTTATTCTGGGAAACAAAGAAATGGCTGACCAACTGAATGCATACTTTAGTTCAGTCTTCACAAAGGAGGACGCCAATATCATACCAGAAATGTTGGTGAATACAGGGTTTAGTGAGAGAGTGGAACTGAAAGAAATCAGTATTAGTAGAGAAATGGTGTTGGGGAAGTTGATGGTATTGAAGGCCGATAAATCTCCAGGGCCTAGTAATCTACATCCCAGAGTACTTAGGAAGTGGCCCGAGAAATAGTGGATGCATTGGTGGTCATCTTCCAATATTCTATGGACTCTGGAACAGTTCCTACAGATTGGAATGTTACCCCACTGTTAAAAAAGGAAGGTAGAGAGAAAGCAGGAAATTGTAGACCAGTCAGCCTGATATCGGTCGTGGGGAAAATCCTGGAGTTCATTATCAAAGGTTTTTCAGCAGAGCACTTGGAGAACAGTGGTAGAATCGGACAGAGTCAGCATGGATTTATGAAAGGGAAATCATGCTTGATAAATCTACTAGCATTCTTCGAGGATGTCACTAGCAGAGTTGATGAGGGGGAGCCAGTGGATGTGATTTATTTGCACTTTCGGAAGGCTCTCGACAAAGTTCCACGTAAGGGTTTAGCGTGTAAAATTAAAGTGCACGAGACTGGGGGTAGTGTATTGCGATAGATAGAAAATTGTTTGGGAGACAGGAAACAAAGCATTGGAACATACGGATCTTTTTCTGAATGGCAGGCAGTGACTAGTGGGGTACCGCAGGGATCGGAGCTAGGACCCTAGCTATTCACAATATGTAGTAATGATTTAGATGAGGAAACTAAATGTAATATCTCCAGATTTGCAGCTGATACAAAATTGGGTGTGAGGGTAAGTTGTGAGGAGGATGCAGAGAGGCTTCTGGGTGATTTGGACAAGTTGAGTGAGTGGGCAAATGCATGGCAGATGCAGTATAATGTGGATAAATGTGAAGTTATCCACTTGACTAGCAAAAACAGGAAGGCAGATTATTATCTGAACTCCTATAAACTGAGAGAGGGGAATATGCAGCGAGACCTGGGTGTTCTCGTACACCAGTCACTGAAGGTAAGCATGCAGGTGCAACAGGCGGTCGAAAAAGGCGAATGTTATGTTGGCCTTTATAGATACAGGATTCGAGTACAGGAGCAGGGATGTTTTGCTGCAATTATACAGGGCCTTGGTGAGGCCGCACTTGGAATATTGTGTGCAGTTTTGGTCTCGTTATCTGAGGAAGGATGCTCTTGCTATAGAGGGAGTGCAGTAGAGTTTTACCAGACTGATTTCTGGGGTGGTAGGACTGTCGTATGAGGAGAGAATGAGTCGGTTAGGACTATATTCACTGGAATTCAGAAGAGTGAGGAGGGATCTCATCGAAGCCTATAAAATTCTAACATGGCTTGACAGGGTATATGCAGGAAGGATGTTCCCGATGGTGGGGGACTACCGAACCAGGTGTCATAGTCTAAGTATATGGGGTAAAACTTTCAGGACTGAGATGAAGAGACTTTTCTCCACCCAGAGGGTGGTGAGCCTGTGGAAATCTGTCATCACGCCCATATTCAAGGGGGATTGGAAGATTCTGGCCAGTGCCTCTGCTATTTCCACCATTGCTTCCCTCAGCAACCCTCATACATCCCATCCAGATTGGATAAATGTTCAACTTTATCGTGGTACTAAAGTGTTGGATTGAAAAGGGTTAACTGAATCTGTTTGTTCTGTGACTGTAATTAATGTCAGTCTCCATGGACCCTAATTGTGTCACTGGACGTTTTCCATCTTCTATTAATAAGGGGCTTCTTTCAATGAGTTATTCCATAGTGTCAGTGGGAACATCAGCCCCGGCACTTACAGAGATCAGCTGCTCCAGAGAGATAGAGAGAGGATAGATCAGAATCTGAGAACAAAAGACTGGAATGTTACAACAATGGACAGGAGTTTATCCTCGGATCTTTCCTCTCTTTCTACATATTATGATTGGTTCTCATTAAACACTCGTATCTATCTCGCACTGAAGATTATTCAATATATTTACTATCCCATCCTGGCTATTATTGGTGTCCCTGGTAAGTCTCTCTATCTAGCTATAAATCCTTTAAACCATGTTTGACTGCATTACTGCTCCTGTAATTTACCCTGCCCTTCTTGCTGCCGTTGTATGCCTGGTGAATATCTCCAGCTATTAGCTCAACAAACCATTGTCAACAGTATTACAGTTCTTGTCATTTACTCTCTCATCTTTGCTGCTATTGCTGTCTCTATTTCAGGCCAGGAGATCTGTAAACCCTGTTTCACTGAAATACTGTTCTGCTATGTAAATTTTGGGAAGACGGAAGCCAGTGTCATTGCTCTCCATCACAAACTCCATCACCAATCTGGGAGGCACATATTCCACCCTGCCCAATATCTGAGGCTCAACCAGACAGTCTGCAACTTCTTTGTTATATTTAAACCTGAGCTAAGTTCATCTCCATATTCTTTCCATCACTAACCCTGCCTAATATCACCTCCATGATATCACCCAACTCCACCTCTGCCTCAGCCCATCTACTGCATAAACCCTCATCCGCATCACTGTTAAATACACAGTTGACAATTCCAATTCCATCTTGTTCACCCTCACAGTTCTAAACCTCCATAAACCACAGCCCATCCAGAACTCTGCTGCCTGTATTCGAACTCACACCAAATCCCGATCACCCATCACCCCTGTGCTCACTGATCTACATTGGCTCCCGGTCTGGCAGCACCTTAATTTTAATATTCTCATTCTTGTGTTTGAATCTCTCCATGGCCTCACCCTTCCATTTATTCACTTTCCCCTCTCCAATTCATCTATTCCTGCAAATCTTTCGACTTCAATCTTTTTTCAGTTCTCCTTGTAAAGTGAATTTCGTTCCCTCAGTATCTGTTCCGAGCCACGATTTTAGACTCTGCAGCAAGACTGCTGCTGACGGTACAGAATTGGGATCCAAAAAGAGATGTGAATCGCACAGCCGGCCACTTCCAGTGCGGTCTGCACAATATCCCATGCTGAGCGGGGCTCCAGCCCAGGCACATCATCTATGTGCTGTCAGCGTGGTCTTCACAGCCGGCCACCTCTTCTATACCCTGCACAGTGTCCCAAGCTGCGCAGGGCTCTAGCTCAATTGTACCTTGTATCTGTTGTTACTTTGAGGGTGGATTTGAAAGTGATGTCAATGTACCATACCAGCAGCTTTGATGTACTTCTTTAAACTTTTTCTGTGCATGTCCACTGACCACCTGTGTTAGTCACTCACCGTTGAATATACAGTCAGTAGCAAAAGGAAACCCCCTGGTGTTATTTAAAAATACCAGCCATCTAGCCTACAGGCTTTTGACTTACTTCTGGTATTGTAAAGTTAGTGGAGGTGTTGTGGATGTTTTTCTGGAGGTTGTGTTGTGAGCTGCTGCAGACATTCAGGGACATTTGTGAAATATACAGTAAATGGAAAAGTCCTGGGGAAAATTGATGTGCAGAGAGATTTGGGTGTTCAGGTCCATTGTTCCCTGAAGGTGGCAACGCAGGTCAATAGAGTTGTCAAGAATGCATACGGCATGCTTTCCTTCATCGGACGGGGTATTGAGTACGAGAGTTGGCAGATCATGTTACAGTTGTACAGGACTTTGGTTCGGCCACATTTGGAATACTGCATGCAGTTCTAGTCGCCACATTACCAAAAGGATGTGGATGCTTTGGAGAGGGTGCAGAGGAGGTTCACCAGGATGTTGCCTGGTATGCAGGGCGCTAGCTATGAAGAGAGGTTGAGTAGATTAGGATTATTTTCATTAGAAAGACGGAGGTTGAGGGGGGACCTGATTGAGGTGTACAAAATCATGAGAGGTATAGACAGGTTGGATAGCAAGAAGCTTTTTCCCAGAGTGGGGGATTCAATTACTAGGGGTCACGAGTTCAAAGTGAGAGGGGAAAGGTTTAGGGGGGATATGCGTGGAAAGTTCTTTATGCAGAGGGTGGTGGGTGCCTGGAACGCGTTGCCAGCGGAGGTGGTAGACACGGGCGCGATAGCGTCTTTTAAGATGTATCTAGACAGATACATGAATGGGCAGGAAGCAAAGAGATACAGAGCATTAGAATATAGGCGACATGTTTAGATAGAGGATCTGGATCGGCGCAGGCTTGGAGGGCCGAAGGGCCTGTTCCTGTGCTGTAATTTTCTTTATTCTTTGTTCTTTGAGTACAGACGATTTGGTGACCCAATTCTGGACGACGTATGGGGACTGTAGTTACATTGTCTCTGGGTCTGTAACATGACCAACAAATGGAGCAGATGCTGCCGAGAGGGGAAGCTCTGTAAAGAGAGAGGAGGAGAGGGCTCTTCCCTACCCACCCCGGGTGCTCCAAGAGCACTTTTCCTACCTACACCTAACCCAGGAGCAATGTGTGAGGTGACTCTGATTCAATAAGGAGGTGGTCACAGAGCTGTGTCACCTCCTGTAACACAACCTGGAGCCTCACACCAGGGTGAGGACGGAGCTGTCAGTGGTTGTTAAGCTCACAGTTTCATTGAACTTCTATGTATCTTCATATTTACAGGCAGGAGCAGGTGACATATCCAACATAGAGTGGTAGAAATTGATGGAGTCATTAACAACACAGAAAGAGGCCATTCAGCCCCTCACTGCCGGCTTTCTGTGCAACAATCCAGTCAGCCCCACTCTCCCACTCCTCCGCTCAATCCCTGTATCCCTGCAAGTTCATTTCCTTCAGGTTTCCATCCAGTTTCCTTTTGAAATCTTTGATTGTCTCGGCTTCCACCATCCTCATGGGCAGTGAGTTCCAGCTCATTACCATCCACTGTGTAAAAATGTTCCTCCTCACATTCCCCTGCATCTCTTAACCAAAACCTTCCATCTGTGCCCCCTAGTCTGCGTTGCATCAGTTAATGGGAACAGTTTTTCCTTGTCTATCTTATCTAAGTCTATCATAATCATGTACACCTCTATCAAATCTCTCTCAATCGCCTTTACTCCAGGGAGAACAACTCCATCTTCTCCAAACTCACTTTGTACCTAAACTCCCATCCCTGGATTCATTCTGGTAAATCTCCTCTGCACCCTCTCAAGGACTTTCACATCCTTCCTGCAGTCTGGCGACCCGAACAGGGCACAGTTCTCTTGTTGGGGTCTAACCAAAGCTTTGTAAAGTTTCAGCTAAACCGCCCTGTTTTTGTATATTTGCCTCTTTTGATGAAGCCCAAGATCTGATATGTTTTGCTAAACACTCTGCTAATATGTCCTGCCACCTTCAAAGATCAATGCATATGGAGCCCCTGGTCCTTCTGTTCCTGCAAAATCTTTAGAACTGTGTCATTAAGTCTATGTTGACTTCCTATTCTTTCTGACAAAATACATTACCTCACACTCCTCTTTATTAAATTCTACCTGCCACTTCTATGTCCATTCTGCTCGCCTATCTATATCATGTTGTCGGTGGTTTGTATCGTCCTCACTGTTCCCCACTCCTCCAAGGTTGCAATCATCAGAAAAAATATAAATTCTACTCCGTATTCCAAGATCCGTGTCATTTTTATGCGGTAAAAAAAAACAACTGTGGTCCCAGCACTGACCATTGTGTAACATCAATGTCGACCATCCTCCAGTCTGAAAAATAACCATTTAACACATTTCTCTTTTTGCTGTCCTTTGGACAGTTTTTGATCCAATTGGATGCTATTCCATGAGCTTCAATTTTGTTAACCAAGTTTGTGTGTGGTTCTTAATCAAATACCTTCATAAAATCCCGGTAGACAACATCCACCACATCCCCTTCATCAACCTTCTCTGATCATCGAAATAAATTCAATTAGCCCATCAAGCATAATCTGCCTTTTAAAAATCCGTGCTGACACTCCTTAATTAACTCAAACCTCTCCAAGTGTGTGTTGTCCTTTTTCCCTGATCATTGTTTCTAAAACCTTACTCACCACTGATGTTGTCCAGCAGTTACGAGGCCTGTGTGTTGTCCATTGATAATTCTGGGAGGTGAGGGTGACCATCTATGTCATCATTTTCTCCCTCAGCAGGGAGAAGCAGGATGAGAGATCCAGTGGGTTTGTCAGGATTGCAGGTTTCCTGATGGTGTAGTAAGCTCTGCGGGGTCTCCATGTCAATGGGGAGAGGTACAGGAACTGAAAGAACTCTCACTCCATTAATGTACAGTTGGTGTGTGAGCATGCCCAGTAAATCATGTTGGTGAAAGTCCTCTATCCTAGCAGCAGCCACCATACCTTCATTCTGAAGCAGTCAACCAGTCCCAACACTGCGGGTCTCCATGCAGAACCAGAATGCGACTCCTCGGAGACAACTCATGTTTCTACAACCCCAAACCATCTCCCACCACCAACCAAACGCACACAATTAACATGTGTAAAATGTGAGCAATGGAGTCACCAGGAACATGGTGGAACTGACCATCATTGTGATGAAGCTTTACTTCCGATGTCTGAACCGCTCGGGGGAGTCCTCCAGTACACACTGAAGCAGGTGCCCAAGTTCATGGTGTTCTGCTGCACCCTTCATATCATCACCATCATGAGGACACAGGCATGGGCAGCAGGGATCCGGAGGCCACCTCAGGAGAATGAGGAGGAGGCAGGGAGGATATTTTCTGGATGCCTTCTACCAGGACAGGCTGTCGGAGAGTCCTTGCTAAGATTCAGTTTCCTATAGGACAACTTCCCTTTCCCACAATGAATCCCCCATTCTCCACCATTACACCCATCTGAGACGCCCATCACAGTGTTATCACAGCACAGAAAGAACTATTCACTCTGACGTGTCTGCGTCGCCTTTCCGAATGAGCAATTCACCTAATCCCATTCCCTGCCTTCTTCGCATAATCCTGCACATTCCTCCTTCTAATACACCAAATTATTCAGCTTTAGCATGTTTATAGATGTGGTCACCCAACAGCTGAAGATTATGCAGGGAGAGAAGGAATTGGTGATCCCCAGACAGTCAAAAAGAATCAGGCAGGTAGTGCTGCAAACCCTTGAGTGCATCTCACTCTCCAACAGGTATTCAGTTCAGAAAACTGAGGAAAGTGATGCTTCACCTGGGGAGCGCAGCCAGAGCCAACTCTGTGTCAGCACGGGTAGCTGAGCTGCAGAGCGGGGTAGAGGGATGACTGGAAGAGCCATAGTGATCAGTAGTCAGGGGAACAGGCAGGCGTTTATGTGGCCACAGACGTGAATCGAGGATGGTGTCATGCTTGTCTGGTGCCAGGGTCAAGGATGTCACTGAGCGACTGCAGAGCATCCTGAAGGAGAAGGGGAACAGCCAGCTGTCATGGTCCACATCGGAACCAGCGACAAAGGTAGAAAGAGGAATGTCGTCCTGCAGTCAGAATTTATGGAGCGAGGGAAGAAATAGGCCAGCAGGACCTCAAAGTGGTAACTTCTGGATTAGTCCCAGTGCCATGCACAACTGAGTATAGAAATAGAAAACGAAGACAGATGAATGTGTGGCTGGGAAGATGGTGCAGGAGGGAGAGCTTCAGATTCCTGGGACATTGGGACCAACTTTGGATTAGATGGGACCTGAACAGGCCGGACTGGTTGCACAAGATCGGAGCCGTGACTGGGCTACTTGCAGAACGTTTTGCTAGTGCTGTCGGGGAGGGTATAAACTAGTTTTGCAGGGGGGTGGGGACCTGAGGGTAGACTCAGTTGGGACAAAACCTGAAATGAAAATAGAAGGCAGAAAATTAATGGATGAGTCTAGAAAACAGAGGAAAAGAGGGTTAGAATTTTTTTTAAGTGTTTGGCTGTGCTCAAGGATATCTATTTCAATGCAAGAAGTATAGCAAATAAAGCAGATGAGCTGAGGACAAGGTGGACAGGTGGCAGTATGATATCATAGCTATCACTGAAACATAGCTGAAGGAGGGACAGGAATGGCAGCTCAACGTTCCTGGTTACAGGGTTTTCAGACACGATAGGGAGGGGGTAAAGAAAGGAGGGGAAGTGGCAATTTCGGTCAAGAAATCTATTACAGCTGTGAGGAGGGATGATATGTTGGAAGGTTCATCAACTGAGGCGATATGGATTGAGCTAAGGAACCAAAAAGGGGCAATATCACTGCTGGGAGTGTGATCCCGTCAGCCAAACAGTCCGAGGGAGATAGAAGAGCAGATATGTAGGCAAGTCTCTGAGAAGTGCAAGAACAATAGGGCAGTAATAATAGGGTATTTTAATAACCCCAATCTTTACAGGGATAATTTTAGTATGAAAATAATTAAGGGAACAGAAATCTTGAGCTGCATTCAGGAGAACGTTTTTGGCCAGGATGTAGCAAGTCCAACAACAGAGGGTGCAGTTTTAGACATTGTTTTTGGAAATGAAGATGGGCAGGTGGAAGGAGTGGGAGGGAAGAGCATTTTGGTGGGAGTGATCATAATTCAGTTAGTTTTAACTTAATTATGGAACAGGACAAGAGATACATCAGGAGTTAGAGTTCTCAATGGGGAAAGGCGAATATTACTAAACTGAGGAGCGAAAGTGGACTGGAAACAGCAGTTTGAAGGTAGTTCAGTCTCACAGCAGTGGGAGGCATTCAAAGGGGAGATTCAAAAGGTTCAGGATGAACATGTTCCCACAAAGAAAAAGGGTGAGCCGGCCAAATCTCGAGTCCCATGGATGTCAAGGAGCCGACAGGGTAGGATAACGCAGAAAAGGAAAGCTTCTGTCCGACACTGAGAACTTAATACTGCAGAAAGCCGAGAGGAGTATAGAAAGTGGAGGGATCAAATCAAAAAGGAAGTTAGGAAAGGAAAGTGAGGGTATGAAAGAACGTTAGCAAGCAAAATCAAGGTGAACCCAAAGATGTTTTCTCAATACTATTAAGAGGAAGAGGATAACTAAGGGGAGAGTAAGACCCATAATAGATCAGAAAGGTAACCTTTGAATAAGGGTAGAAGATATTGGTATGGTTCTTATTGAGCACTTTGCGTATGTCTTCAGAAAAGAGGGGGGATTTAGATATTGTCGTTAAGGAGGAAGAGTGTGAATTATTGGATATGATAAACATAGGGAGAGAGGAAGTATTAATGGGATTAGCATCCTTGAAAGTTGAAACATCACCAGAGCCGGATGAAATGTACCCCAGGCTGTTCAAAGAAGCAAGAGAGGAAATAGCAGAGGGTCTGCCTACCATCATTTCCCAATCTCACTAGATACAGGTGTGGTGCTGGAGTATTGGAGAATTGCTAACGTTGTACCTCTGTTTAAAAAGGGAGCGAAGGATTGTCTGAATAATGACAGGCCAGTCCGTCTAACCTCAGTAGTGGGCAAATTATTGGAATCTATTCTGAGAGACGGGATAAACTGTCACTTATAGAGGCACAGGTTATCAAGGATAGTCAGCATGGATTTGTTAAGTGACTCTCTTGTTTGACCAAATTGATCGAATTTTTTGAAGCTGTTACAAGGAATATAGATGAGGGTAGTGCAGTTGATGTGGTCTACATGGATTTGAGCAAGGCTTCTGACAAGATCCCACATGATAGACCGGTTCAAAAAATAAAATCCCATGGCATCCAGAGAAATGCAGCAAGGCGGATACAAAATTGTCTCAGTGGCAGGAAACACAGGGTAATTATTGACAAGTATTTTTGCGACTGGAGGACTGTCCCCATTGTCATTCCACAGGGCTCAGTAATGGGTCCCATGCTTTCTCTGGACTATATTAAAGAGTTAGACGTAAATTTAGGGGGTATGATCAAGACTTTTGCAGACGACACAAAGATTGGCCATGTGGTGGATAGCGAGAAGGATCGCTGTAGGCTGCAAGAAGATATTGACGGTCTGGTCAGATGGGCAGAAAAATGGGAATCGACCTGGATAAGTGTGAGGTGATGCATTTGGGGAGCTCAAACAAGCAAAGGAATACACGATTACTAGGACAATACTGAGAAGTGTAGAGGAAGTAAGGGACTTTGGAGTGAATGCCCACAGATCCCTGAAGATAGCAGGACAGGTAAATAAGGCAGTTAAGAAGGCATATGGAATCATTTCCCTTTTTAGCTGAGGTATAGAATGTAAGAGCTGGGAGGTTATGCTGGAACTGTATAAATCATTGGTTAGGCCACAACTTGAATATTTTGTGCAGTTCTGGTAACCACATTACAGAAAGGAGGCAATTGCACTAGAGAGGGTACAGAGGAGATTTACGAGGATGTTGCCAGGACTGGAAAAATGCAGCTATGAGGAAAGATTGGATAGGCTGGGGTTGTTCTTCATGGAACAGAGAAGGCTTGAGGGGAGATCTGATTGAAATGAACAACATTTTGTGGGGCCTGCATTGAGTGGAGGTGAAGGGTCTATTCACCTTAGCAAAAAGGTCAGTGACTAGGGGACATAGATTCAAAGTGATTGGCAGAAATATCAGAAGGGAGTTGAGGAAAAACATGTTCACCCAGAAATACAAATTTGCCTCGGTGACAGGAAGCAAAGGGTAATTGTTGACGGGTATTGACTGGAGGACTGTTACCAGTCGTGTTCCAGAGGGCTCGGTACTGGGTCCCCTGCTTTTAGTGAGGGTCTGTAACTCACTTCATGAAAGGATGGTTGAGGCAGAAACCCTCTACTCATTCAAAAGGAGTCTGGATGTGCACCTCAAGTGTCATAATCTGCAGGGCTACGGATCAAATGATGGAAGGTGTGATTAGAATAGGTCGATAACTTTTCGGCTGGCACAGACACGATGGGCCAAGGTACCTCTTTCTGTGCCTTAAATTTTCTACGATTCTATGATTCTTTAACACGAAACACGCTATCCTCGTTAACACTCACAATTCTGTTAACAAACTATCAAGATGATCAGAAATGATTTTCCATGAAGCTATCCGTGCTGCTTGTCATTTATTAAGACATGATTTTACAAGTAAGAAATATTTTTGTGCTGGGTTATGGCCTCCAGAATTGATCGAATTTTTTGAAGATGTTACAAGGAATATAGATGAGGGTAGTGCAGTTGATGTGGTCTACGTGGATTTTAGCAAGGCTTCTGACAAGGTCCCACATGATAGACCGGTTCAAAAAATAAAATTCCATGGCATCCAGAGAAATGCAGCAAGGCGGATACAAAATTGTCTCAGTGGCAGGAAACACAGGGTAATTATTGACAAGTATTTTTGCGACTGGAGGACTGTCCCCATTGTCATTCCACAGGGCTCAGTAATGGGTCCCATGCTTTCTGTGGACTATATTAAAGATTTAGACGTAAATTTAGGGGGTATGATCAAGACGTTTGCAGACGACACAAAGATTGGCCGTGTGGTAGATAGCGAGAAGGATAACTGTAGGCTGCAGGAAGATATTGACGGTCTGGTCAGATGGGCAGAAAAATGGGAATCGACCTGGATAAGTGTGAGGTGATGCTATTGGGGAGCTCAAACAAGCAAAGGAATACACGATTACTAGGACAATACTGAGAAGTGTGGAGGAAGTAAGGGACTTTGGAGTGAATGCCCACAGATCCCTGAAGATAGCAGGAGAGGTCAATAAGGCAGTTAAGAAGGCATATGGAATCATTTCCCTTTTTAGCTGAGGTATAGAATGTAAGAGCTGGGATGTTATGCTGGAACTGTATAAATCATTGGTTAGGCCACAACTTGAATATTTTGTGCAGTTCTGGTAACCACATTACAGAAAGGAGGCAATTGCACTAGAGAGGGTACAGAGGAGATTTACGAGGACGTTGCCAGGACTGGAAAAATGCAGCTATGAGGAAAGATTGGACAGGCTGGGGTTGTTCTTCATGGAACAGAGAAGGCTTGAGGGGAGATCTGATTGAAATGAACAACATTTTGTGGGGCCTGCATTGAGTGGAGGTGAAGGGTCTATTCACCTTAGCAAAAAGGTCAGTGACTAGGGGACATAGATTTAAAGTGATTGGCAGAAATATCAGAAGGGAGTTGAGGAAAAACATGTTCACCCAGAAATACAAATTTGCCTCGGTGACAGGAAGCAAAGGGTAATTGTTGACGGGTATTGACTGGAGGACTGTTACCAGTCGTGTTCCAGAGGGCTCGGTACTGGGTCCCCTGCTTTTAGTGAGGGTCTGTAACTCACTTCATGAAAGGATGGTTGAGGCAGAAACCCTCTACTCATTCAAAAGGAGTCTGGATGTGCACCTCAAGTGTCATAATCTGCAGGGCTACGGATCAAATGATGGAAGGTGTGATTAGAATAGGTCGATAACTTTTCGGCTGGCACAGACACGATGAGCCAAGGTACCTCTTTCTGTGCCTTAAATTTTCTACGATTCTATGATTCTTTAACACGAAACACGCTATCCTCGTTAACACTCACAATTCTGTTAACAAACTATCAAGATGATCAGAAATGATTTTCCATGAAGCTATCCGTGCTGCTTGTCATTTATTAAGACATGATTTTACAAGTAAGAAATATTTTTGTGCTGGGTTATGGCCTCCAGAATTTTCCAATAATCAACATTAGGCTGATAGTTACAAGGCTTATCCAACCTCTCCTTCTTTAAACAGGGTGTAACATTTACAGCCCTTCAGTTCTCTGGCATTTTAAAAAATTCATTCATGGGTTGTGGACATCGCTGGCCAGGCCAACATTTATTGCCCATCTCTAATTGCCCATGCGAAGGTGGTGGTGAGCTGCCTTCTTGAACCACTGCAGGTACACCCACAGTGCTGTTAGGAAAGGTGTTCCAGTATTATGAAACAGCGACAGTGAAGGAACGGCAAGATAGTTTCAAATCAGCATGGTGTGTCGCTTGGAGGGGAACTTGCAGGTGGTGGTGCTTCCATACCTCTGCTGCCCTTGCCCTTCTATGTGGTAGAGGTTGTGTGTTTGGAAGGTGCTGTCTAAGGAGCCTTGGTGTGTTGCTGCAGTGCATCTTGTAGATGATACACACTGCTGCTACTGTGCGTCGGTGGTGGAGGGAGTGAATGTTGTGGATGGGGTGCCAATCAAGCGGGCTGCTTTGTACTGGATGGTGCCGAGCTTCTTGAGTGTTGCATCACACTCCTGGCTTGTGCCTTATAGATGTTGGACTGGCTTTGGGGAGTCAGGAGGTGAGTTAATCGCCTCAGCATTCCTGGCCTATGACCTGCTCTTTGAGCCATGGTATTTATATGGCTACTCCTGTTCTGTTTCTGGTCAATGGTAGCCCCTAGGATGTTGATAGTGGTGGATTCAGCTATGGTAATGTCGTTGAATGTCAAGGGAGATGATTAGATTCTCTCTTGTCGGAGATGGTCATTGCCTGGCACTAGTGCAGTGCGAATGATACTTGCCAATTATCAGCCCAAGCCTTGATATTGTCCAGGTCTTGCTGCATTTCTACACGGACTGCTTCAGTATTTTAGGAGTCACGAATGGTGCTGAACATTGTGCAATCATCAGCCAACATCCCCACTTCTGGTCTGGTGATTGAAGGAAGGTCATTGATGAAGCAGCTGAAGATGGTTTTGTCTCGGAAACTACCCTGAGGAACTCCTGCAGTGATGTCCTGGAGTTGAGATGATTGACCTGCAACAACCACAACCATCTTCCTTTGCGTTCGGTATGACTCCAACCAGCAGAGAGATTTCCCGCTGATTCCCACTGACTCCATTTTTTCTCTGCTTCCTTGATGCCATACTCAGTCAAATGCTGCCTTGATGTCAAGGCAGTCACTCATACCTCACCTCTTGAATTCAGCTCCTTTGTCCATGTTTGAACCAAGGCTGTAATGAGGTCAGGAGCGGTGTGACCCTGGAGGAACCCAAACTGAGCGTCACTAAGCAGGTTATTGCTAAGCAAGTGCTGTTTGGTAGCATTGTCGATAACACCTTCCATCACTTTACTGATGATTGAGAATAGGCTGATGGGGCGGTAATTGGCCGGGTTGGACTTGTCCTGCTTTTTGTGCACAGGACATAGCTGGGCAATTTTTCACATTGACGGGCAGATGCCAATGTTGTAGCTGTACTTGAACAGTTTGATGGGGGAACGGAAGTTCTGGAGCACAGGTCCTCAGTACTATTGCAGGAATATTGTCAGGGCCCATAGCCTTTGCAGTATCCAGTGCCTTCAATCGTTTCTTGATATCACGCAGAGTGAATCGAACCCTGAGAAACAGTACTGTACACTCCCCTCCACCTCCAGTCTGAACAATGACTGTTCACCACTTCTCTCTGCTTTCTGTCCCTGAGTCAGTGTCATATCAACACCATCACTGTCACATAAATCCATGTCATAACAAGTCTATGAAATGTCAGTTGATCACAGGCCGTTTGAAAATCTATATACATAAGTGGATATACATGAGTAGGGTCGAAAGATGTTGGTATGGTTCTTAATGAATACTTTGTATCTGTCTGAACAGAAGAGGGGACGATGCAGATACTGTGGTTAAGGAGGAGGAGTGTGAATTATTGGATGTGATATACATAGGGAGAGAGGAAGTAATAATGGGATTAGCATCTTTGAAAGTTGATAAATCACCAGGGCCAGATGAAATGTATTTCAGGCTGTCAAATGAAGTGAGAGAGGAAATAGCAGAGGGTCTGACCATCATTTTCCTGTCATCACTGGATACAGGTGTAGTGCCAGAGGATTGGTGAACTGTTAACATTGTACCTCTTTAAAAATGGAGCAAAGTATAGACCGAATGATAGCAGGCCAATCAGTGTAATCTCAGTAGTGGGCAAATTATTGAAATGTATTCTGAGAGACAGGATAAACTGTCACTTAGAAAGGCTCAGGTCAATCAAGGACAGTCAGCATGGATTTGTTAAGGGAAGATATTGTTTGACCAACTTGATTGACTTTTTCGAAGAAGTCGCAAGGATGATAGATGAGGGTAGTGCAGATGATATGGTCTCCGTGGATTTTGGCAAGGCTTTTGACAAGGTCCCATGTGGCATACTAGGTAAAACAAATAAAGTCCCATGGAATCCAGGGAAATGCAGAAAGCTGGATACAAAATTGGCTCAGTAGCAGGAAACAAAGGGTGATTGTTGACGGGTGTTTTACTGACTTGAGGTCTGTTTCCAGTGGCATTCCACAGGGCTCAGTACTGGGTCCCCAGCTTTTAGTAGTATATATTAACGATTTGAACGTACATGTAGGGGGCATGATCAAGATGTGTGCAGATGGTACACAGATTGGCTGTGCGGTAGGTAGCAAGGAGGATAGCTAGACTGCAGGAAAATATTGATGGCAGAAAATATTGATGGGGCGGCACAGTGGCGCAGTGGTTAGCACTGCAGCCTCACAGCTCCAGGGACCTGAGTTCGATTCTGGGTACTGCCTGTGTGGAGTTTGCAAGTTCTCCCTGTGTCTGCGTGGGTTTTCTCCGGGTGCTCCGGTTTCCTCCCACAAGCCAAAAGACTTGCAGGTTGGTAGGTAAATTGGCCATTATAAATTGTCACTAGTATAGGTAGGTGGTAGGGAAATATAGGGACAGGTGGGGATGTTTGGTAGGAATATGGGATTAGTGTAGGATTAGTATAAATGGGTGGTTGATGGTCGGCACAGACACGGTGGGCCAAAGGGCCTGTTTCAGTGCTGTATCTCTAATCTAAAAAAAAAAGTGTCAAATGGAATTCAGCCTGTTTAAGTATGAGACGATGCAATTGAGGAGGTCAAACACGACAAAGGGATAGACAATCAATCGGAAAATATTGAGAAGTGTAGAGGAAGTGAGGGACCTTGGAGTCAATGTCCACTGATGTCCTGAATGTAGCAGGTCAGGTCGATAATGTGGTTAAGAAGGCATACGGAATAATTTCCTTTATTAGCTGAGGTATAGAATACAAGAGCAGTGAGGTTATGCTGGAACTGTATAAATCATTGGTTGGGCCACAACCTGAGTAATCTGCAGTTCTGGTCACCTAATTACACAAAGGATGGAATTGCACTAGAGAGGGTACAGAGGAGATTTACAAGGATGTTTGCCAGGACTGGAAAAATGCAGCTATGAAGAAAGATTAGATAGGCTGGGGTTGTTCTACTTGGAACAGAGAAGGCTGAAGGGAGATCTGATTGAAAGGGACATAATTTTGTGGGGCCTGGATAGAGTGGAGGTGAAGAGTCTATTCATCTTAGCAGAGAGATCAGTGACTAGGGGGCGAGACTTAAAGTGCTTGGTAGAAGGATTAGCGGGGAGTTGAGGAGAAACGTGTTCACCCAAAAATACAAAATGTGCTCAGTGGCAGGAAACAAAGGGTAATTGTTATAATAAAAGCAAAATACTGCGGATGCTGGAAATCTGAAGTAAAACACGAAATGCTGGAAATACTCGGCAGGTCTGGCAACATCTGTGGAGGGAGAAGCAGAGTTAACGTTTCAGTTCAATGATGAAGGGTCACTGACCTGTAACGTTAACTCTGCTTCTCTCTCCACAGATGCTGCCAAACCTGCTGAGTATTTCCAGCATGTCTTGTTTTTATTAAAGGGTAGTTGATGACGGATATTTTACTGATCTGAGGACTGTTTACAGTGGCGTTCCACAGGGTTCAGTACTGCGTCCGCTGTTTACAGTGAGGGTCGAGAACTTACTGCCTGAAAGGATAGTTGAAGCAGAATCCCTCCACTCAGTGAAAAGGAAACTGGATGTTCACCTCAACTGTCATTATCTGCAGGGCTGTGGATCAAATGCTGGAAGATGGGATTAGAATAGGTGGATCATTTTTCGGCCGGTGCAGACACAATGGGCCAAGCAGCCTCTTTCTGTATCTTAAACTTTCTATGATTATATTACATGAAACAATCACAGTTACGTCCTCAACGAACTTGATCAAGATTATCAGGAATGATATTTCATTAACCTTTCCGTGCTGCTTGTCAGTTATTAACCCCTGTTTTACAAGCAAGGTATATTTTTGTGTTGGGTTATGACCTCTAGAAGTTTCCAACCACCAACATTAGACTGATACTTACAGGGTTTACCCAACCTCTCCATTTTAAACAGGGTGTAACATTGACAATCCTCCAGACCTCTGGCGTCACTCCCATATCCAAGGAGGACTGAAAGATTTTGTCCAGTGCTTCTGCCATTTCCACCAGTCCTTCCCTCAGTTACTCTCATAATTCCCATTCAGACTGGGTAAATCTTCTACTTTATTGTGGTGCAAAAAGTGTTGAATTGAAAGGGGTTAACTGAACCTGTTTGTTCAGTGACTGTAATTAATGTCAGTCTCCATGGACCCTAATGGTGTCACTGGAGGGTTTCCCTCTTCTATTAATACAGGACTCCTTTCAATGTGTTTTCCGAAAGTGTTAGCGGGACCATCAGCTCCGGCACTAAAAGGGATCCGTGGGCTGCAGAGAGCGGGAGAGGAGAGATCAGAATCTGAACAATAGATTGGAATGTTACAACAATGGGTCAGAATCTGAGAACAATAGATTGGAATGTTACAACAATGGATCAGAATCTGAGAACAATAGATTGGAATGTTACAGTAATGGATCAGAATCTGAGAACAATAGATTGGAATGTTACAACAAGTGACAGGAGTTTATCCTATTGGTTTGACTATCTTACTGCGGAATATTATTGGATAACATTAGAATGGCGGATCTTTTTTGCTCTGAAGATGATTCAATTTATTTACTATCCCATCCTCGCTACTATTGGTGTCCCTGGTAAGT
Organism: Heterodontus francisci; assembly: GCF_036365525.1. Taxonomy (NCBI): domain Eukaryota; kingdom Metazoa; phylum Chordata; class Chondrichthyes; order Heterodontiformes; family Heterodontidae; genus Heterodontus; species Heterodontus francisci. The sequence continues at coordinate 1,022,831 of NW_027141614.1, forward strand.
CTCTGTCTCCAACTATTAGATTCATAAACCATATTTCACTGATTTAGTGTTCTTGTCATTTAAATCGTGAGAAGACTGAAACCATTATCTTCCGTTTCTGTCATTACTCCATTCCCTGTCCATGATCTGCATCCCCCTCGCTGGCCATTGTCTCAGGCTGAACCAGGAAATTTACAACCTCTGGTATCTATTTAATGCTGAGCTGAGTTCATCCCCATATTCACTCCATCTCCAGCCCTGCCAATTGTTATGGCCATGTGAGGAGGGGTCAGAGTGGCTCTTCTTTATTTGACTGCAACAGTGTTTGTCCTTTATCAACAGTGAATATGCTTAACGTCTCAGTGAGCGTTCCACATCTTACCTTTGGTGTGATGGTGAAGAAACCGATTGGACAGGTTCTCTTGAGTTTAAACATGAAAGAGGTGAGTTTATTAAACTTAACAAGAGAAACCCGATCTGAATAAAATCATAAAAAAACGGAACACACAGTTACGTGCACACTCATACGAGAATCACACACACTCAAATGGATTACAGAGTGAGAAGTACATTTGTGGTTGGATTTGAGTCCAGAATAAATTTCAAAAAACTCATTCTGTGATGTTGGGCGATTCCGTGGTCTTCCAGCTGAAGTTATATTCTTGAAGTCTTTTGCTTGTCGAAGTGCAGTATGTGGCTGGTCCACATTGCTCAGGATTTTCTTTGAGGCTTTCTTCCCCTGGTTACTCTGTCTGCAGTAATCTGTAGGCTTGAGGGGTCCGCAGTCACATGTGGTTTTCAAACTTGTGATGTTAGGTGGAGGGAGAGATGGAGAGAGAGAGAGAGAGGGGTCACAGCCCTTCTGCTTCTGCACAGTTTGAATCATTGGCTTGTCTGTCTTTGTCCAGGGGAAACTCCCAGCTTTCACAGAGATGGACAGAAGGTCTCATGACTGCCTCAGTGTATTCTCTGGACCCTTCTAATGAGATTCAAGGTTAGAAACGTCTATCTCCCCAGGGCTCAGGATACCAGTATTTATACTTGGAGGAGTTTGCTCTTTCAAAGTCAATGTGTCAGGGTAGTCTTGCATGCCGTGTTAATGAATGTAATCTTAGATAATTCAATCACTAGAGCAAGCCAATGATATTGGTCCAGGCTCATCAGACATGTGTCTCCTGTTGTAGGCCTTAGAATGTGAAAATGTGTTTCAGATGCCAATTACGGTGGCCATCTTGGCTGCCAGTTTTTTCAAGGTTAACTGTCGGATTTTTTTCTATTAAAAGGTTAGTGTAAGTTTCCAATCGATGAATTAAAATTCCTCATTTGGCATGTTGTGTTATCTTAACACCGGCGCAGCACATGGAAAGAAATGTGATAACGGGAACATTTCATTTCAGAACTGTGGGAAGAAAAAGAAAGCAATACACATGCATTCTCAATAATCACTTCTCAAATTCACACATTAATCTTAGAATTATTGCAGCTGACATTGTCTGTTACAGCTGTACTGATTTAACTTTTTTGGCATTTTGACTGGGATGGTTATGTGTCGGGTTCGACGCTGGACAATGCATCAACGATTGCATTGTTTACCTTTTCTCTCCTCTAATGAAGTTTTAACTACTCAGGTTCCTGCACCTTAACAATCTTTCTCCTTAAACAGACAGTGTGTAATAAATTGTTTTTTTTAGACCCAGTGAGGTGTCTGAGATTTCCTCAGGGCCTTTGTTCTTGCTGAGTTTGCCTTTGAACTTGTTGTGTTTGATTAGCTTTGGGTTTTGGATCTGATCATTGGGTTCTTCAGTGGGTAGATCCACACTGACCTTACTTTTAGCTTTCTGGTGAGGTACCCAAGTGCTGTTTACTTTAGGGTACGTTCCCTTCACTTTTCCCTTTCCTATGGGAAGAATCAATATTTTATCTACCCTATGTCCTCTGGGACATTACTGCTCGCAGGTCTTTGTCCAGCTTTCGCTGCACTCTGCAGCGGGAGGTCGACTAGGTGAGGCATCTCCCTCACCATTGACATGCCTTTTTGGGACCTTTCCTTGTCCTTGCACGTTTCTGTAAATGCTGTTAGCAGCCTCTTTAGGCTGCCTCTTTGACCTGCATTTAAGGAGGAGAGCGTAGTGTCTGATGGATCTCACATTTCAGGGTTGGCTATTCGGAGAGTAGGGGGTTCCAGTTGGGAATCCTCCTGGCCCTCCTCCAACCTGTCCTCACCGCCCTTTCCAATCCTTCCCTCCTGACTGCCTGACAGATCTGTACTTGGCTGTTCCCTCCACAGCCTTTGCTTTTTGCCTTTGGTCAGGAGTGTCAATTAAATAATTTACCTGACTATTCCTTTTGCCACTCGATATGGACCACTGAACCGGGATTTCAGGGGTTCACCCTGCAGTGGGAATAGTAACAATACATGGTCTCTGTCTTGAAATGTTTTAGCCTTGGCATTTCTGTCTCCTTACCTTTTCATAGCTGCCTGGGTGGTCTTTAGGTGCTCCCACAGCATAGAAATGTAGTCTAAAATGGAAGACACATCCCTGTGTCCCAAAGACCTCTCCTTGATTAGTTTAAGGGAACCTCTCACCTCGTGTCCATAAACTAATTCAAAGAGACTAAAGCCAGTGGAATCATTGGATACGTCCCTGGAAACCAACAGGAGAAATCCCAGCCCTTTGTCCCAGTCATGGGGTTGCTCATAGCAGTGTGGCCTGATCATTGTCTTTAGGGTCTGATCGTACCACTCCAAAGCCCCTTGTGAATATGGATGGTAGGCTGAGGACTTTATTTATTTACTTATTTTATTTATTTAGAGATACAGCACTGAAACAGGCCCTTCGGGCCACCGATTCTGTGCCGACCATCAACCACCCATTTATACTAATCCTACATGAATCACATATTCCTACCACATCCCCACCATCCCTCAACTCCCCTCCCACCAACCTATACTAGGGGCAATTTATAATGGCCAATTTACCTATCAGGCTGCAAGTCTTTGGCTGTGGGAGGAAACCAGATCACCTGCTGAAAACCCACGCGGTTACAGGGAAAACTTGCAAACTCTGCACAAGCAGTACACATAATCGAACCCGGGTCGCTGGAGCTGTGAGGCTGCGGTGCTCCAGATTACCTATGACCTTATAAAAAAAAAGGACATAAAATGTGTGTCCTGATCCGACTGGATCTCAGCAGACAGCCCATATCGGGTAAAGAATTGGGTTAGCCCCTTCAGCACAGCCTTGGCAGGGATAGTTCTTCGGATGAATGGCCTCTGGGAATCGGGTCACCACATCCATAATGGTGAGAAGATACTGGTATCCCGTTTTGTTTTCAGCAGGTGACCCCACAATCCACCATCACTCTGCTGAAGGGGTCCCCAAAAGCTGGTAGATGAATTAGGGTGCAGGATTTTATTGCAGGTTGGGGCTTCCCCACCACCTAGCGCATGTGACTTGTTTTACAGAACTCCACCACATCTTTGTGAAGTTGTGGCCAGTCAAAATACTGTCTTCTGCGGGCTTTGATTTTTCATACACCGAAATGTCCATCCATTAGAAGGTCGTGGGTCATTCTTAATATTTCTTTAAGGGACATCAGCGGCACCACTATCTGGTGAACCACTGTCCACTCTTCATCCTCTGCTCTGTGAGGAGGTCTCCACTTCCTCATCAGCACTTCATTATTTAAATAGTAACACTCTGCAACTCCCTCTGCTTCAGTTTTCGTTTGGGTCGGCTTGTTGAGCCTCAAATAAGGAAGAACTGTTTAATACATTCTTTGGGTCCTCTAACTTCCCAAAGAAGGTTTCAGACAACCAGAATGTAGGGTAATCCGTCTCCAGTGTCAGTTCAGGGGATTATTTGGCCATGGACCGAGTCACCACACAATCAGGGAGAATGTCAGGGACCTTCTCCTGTAACTACTCTGTCTCCCGGACCTCTTTTGGTCTCTCTAGAACTACTGGGGAAGCTGCCACCTTTTCCCCTGTCAGATTATTACCCAGGAGCAGTTCGACCCATCAACAGGTAACCTAGGGACAATCCGCATGGTAAAGGGTTATGAAACTGGGTCACACTCCAACTGCACCGGATATAAGGGTATGGACATATACGGTCTTCCGATACCATTCACTAACGCTCTAGCATTCACTGCACTTTCTTTTTCCCAGCAGAAGGGATTGGGTGGCCCCTGTATCCTTGAGTATGACTATTGTTTCACTTGCCTCACTCAAGGGGTATGGGGTCACTTTTCATTAGGATACAAATTCCTGGTACCTCTCCGGGTTTTTGTTTATTATTCCCGCACTCTCTGTGGTGGGGTTACTGGGTCTGACTGCCGCAGTTGGAGGCACAGCCTGACCTGTTGTGCTTTCCATCAGGTCCCATTGTCCTGCACTGATCTGGTGGTACCTGATTAATGCTACAGGTTTTTCCCATAACTTGCAGCATTCAGCTCGATGGTGATCTGCCTTATTCCAATGGAAACGCACCGGTCTTCGGCCATTACTCCTGCTCTCAGTGCCGTCCTATTTGGCCTGAGGATGGTCCCCTTGGTGTCCAGCTTTTCCTCCTTGCCCAAGGCTGATCGGGCTCCTATCACCCTCCCACCTTTTATTCGCGGGTCTTTGTGGTGACTAGGGAAGTGTTTCCCTTTGGGCTTAAGGCTTTGTGTACAAGGGAAAATTCATCAGCCAGAATTGCAACCTGCCTGGCTCTTTGAACCTTTCGTTCCTCTTTGTGCGTTTTAATGGTAGGGAGAGCGAGTTTTTGAACTCCTTGAGATGGATCACCACTCTAAGGTTCAGATTTGTGGGCTGTAATTTGAGTGTTTGTATCCACTGGCCAAAAGTAAACACAAAAACTGACTTTAAATCTTCTATAGCTACCTATTAATGAAACGTTTGGCGAAGACAAATGTGGGTCCAATACAGGCAGAGTCAGGGGAATTTATAATGGTGAACAGAGAAATGGCAGTGAAGCTAAATGATTGCTTTGTGTCTGCCCTCATTGAGGAAGATACAAGGACATTTCCAGAATTAGAGATCCAAGGGATTAGGGAGAATGAGGACATGAAGGTAATTAATATTAGTAAGAATGTTGCATTGGAGAAATTAATGGGGCTGAAGTTTGATGAGGCCCCAGGATCTGATATTCTGCATTCCAGGGTGTGGGAAGAGATAGCTATGGAGATGGTGGCTGCATTGGTGACTATCTTCAAAAATTCTATAGCTTCTGGAGCGGTTCCTACAGATTGGAAGGTAGCAAATGTCACCCCACTATTTAAGCAGGGAGGGAGAGTAAAAACAAGGAATTATAGACCTGCTTTCGTGCATCAGCCGTTGGAAAAATGCTGGGACTGTATTCTAAAGGATGTGATAAATGGACAGTTGGATAATAATCTGTTTGGGCATCGTAAACATGGATTTATGAATGAGAAATCATGTTTGACGAACCTGTTGGAGTTTTTATTGGGGATGTTACTAACAGAATTGATAAAGGGGAGTCGGTGGACGTGTTATACTTGAATTTTCAGAAGGATTTTGATAAAGTACCCCACAGGAGGTTGGTTAGCAACATTAAAGCACATGGGATAGGAGGTAATATACTGGCATGGATTAAAGATTGGTTAACAGGCAGAAAACAGTGAGTAGGAAGAAACGGGTCATTCTCACTTTGGCAGGCTGTGACTAGTTGTGTCCCGCAAGGATCAGTAGATTAGATTAGATTAGATTAGAGATACAGCACTGAAACAGGCCCTTCGGCCCACCGAGTCTGTGCCGAACATCAACCACCCATTTATACTAATCCTACACTAATCCCATATTCCTACCAAACATCCCCACCTGTCCCTATATTTCCCTACCACCTACCTATACTAGTGACAATTTATAATGGCCAATTTACCTATCTTGGGCCCCAGCTGTTAACAATATATGTCAATGATTTGGATGTGGGGACCAAATGTAATATTTCCAAGTTCGCACATGACACAAAACTAGGTGGGAATGTATCTTGTGAGGAAGATGCAAAGCGTCTTCAAGGGGATTTGGACAGACATTGTGACTGGGCAAGAACATGGCAGATGGAATATAATATGGACAGTTATGACGTTATCCATTTTGGTAGGAGGAACAGATGTGCAGAGTATTTCTTAAATAGTAAGAGATTAGAAGGTGCAGATGTACAAAGGGAACCGTGTGTCAGTAAGTCACTGAAAACTAACATGAAGTGCAGCAAGCAATTCGGAATGCTCATGGTCTGTTAGCCTTTATCACAAGATGATTTGAGTACAGGAGTAGTGAATTCTTACTTCATGTGTATAGAACCTTGCTTAGACCACACCTGGAATATTGTGTGCAGTTTCGGTCCCCTTACCTTAGGAAGGATATTATTGCCATAGAGGGAGTGCAATGAAGGTTCACCAGACTTGTTCCCGGGATAGCGAGACTGTTCTATGAAGAGAGAAACTGGGCTTGTATTCTCTAGACTTTCAAAGAATGTGTCGGGATCTCATTGAAACCTACGAAATAAGTAAAGAGATAAACAGCGTAAATGCGTGTACGATATTTCCCCTGGTTGTGGAGTCCAGAACTAATGGATACAATTTCAAAATAAGGGGGAAGCCACTTAGGACAGAGATGAGGAGAAATTTCTTGACTCAGAGTTTTCTGAATCTTTGGAATTCTGCATCCCAGACGGATGTGGAATCTCAGTCGGTGAGTATGTTTAAACTATAGATTGACAGATTTCTCACTGCAAATGACAAAAAGGGGATTATGGAGATAATGTGTGAAAAAGGCATTGAAGTGGATGATCAGCCATGGTCATATTGAGTGGTGGAGCAGCCTCGATGGGCTGAATGGCCTACTCCTGCTCCTATGTCCCTGTGTTCGGAAGCTGCTTAACTCTTTCAAACTCGAGATCACTTTAGTCAGGCTGCTTTCGGAGGGTTGGAATGTTTGATGGTACACTTCCGGTATTATCTCATGTACGCCCAGTATTGCATTTTTAGTCATCTCATAATCTGATGAACTTTCATCTGGCAACAGTGAATAAACCTCATGGGATTTTCCTGTTACTTTGTTTTGTCAGAACAGTGTCCAGCTCTCCGCCGGACATTTCAGTTACTTTACAAGCTTTTCAAAAGTGACGGAAAATTCTGCCACATCCTCCTCATTGAACTTTGGAATGAACTGGGTGAAAGGGAGGAACGCAGAAAGTATGAAACATCTATCGTTGGGAAATTGTTAGAAACCATTATTAAGGAAGTAATAACTGGATATTTAGAAAGTCAAAACGCAATCCATCAGAGTCAGCATGGTTTTATGAAGGGTAAATCCTATTTGACGAATTTGCTAGAGTTCTTCGAAGCTGTGACAAGAAAAGTGGAAAATGGGGATCCTGTAGATGTATATCTGGACTTCCAGAAGACATTTGATAAGGTGCTGCTCAAAAGGTTAATACACAAGGTAAGATTACATGGGGTTAGGGGCAATTTATTAACTTTGATAGAGGATTGGCTAACCAACAGAAAACAGAGAGTCGGCAGAAATGGGTCTTTTGCTGGTTGTCAATATGTAACTAGTGGGGTACCACAGGGTTTGGTCCTTGGCCCCAGCTATTTACAATATATATTTATGACTTGGATGCAGGGATGGAAAGTACTATTGCCAAATTTGCAGATGACACTAAAATAGGTGGGATAGTAAATTGCAATAATTAAATAAGAAATTTACAAATTGATATGGATAGGTTAGGTGAATGATCCAAAATTTGGCAGATGGAGTTTAACGTGAATAAGTGTAAGGTTATCCATTTTGGTCGGAAGAATAGAAAGGCAAATTATTATCTAACTGGAGAGAAACTTCAGAGTGCTTCGGTGCAGAAGGATCTGGGTGTCCTCGTGTATGAATCGCAGAAAGCTTGTTTGGAGGTAAAGCAGGTGAAAAGGAAGGCAAATGGAATTTTGGTATTTCTTGCTAAAGGAATAGAATATAAAAGTAGGAAAGTGCTGCTGCAACGGTACAAGGCATTAATGAGACCGCACCTGGAGTATTGTGTATAGTTTTAGTCTCCTGACTTGAGGATGGATGTAGTTGCATTGGAGACAGATCAGAGGAGGGTCACTAGATTGATTCCAGGGATGAGGGGTTTGTCTTATGAAGAGAGATTGAGCACTTTATGCCTTTACTCTCTAGAGTTTAGAAGAATGAGAGTCGATCGAATTGAGGTATATAAGATGATTAAGGGGATTGACAAAGTAGACAGAGATAAGACGTTTCCTCTTGTGGGACAACCTAGAATGAGAGGTCATTGTTTTAGGATAAGGGATAAGGATTTAAAATAGAGATGAAGAGACATTTCCTCTCTCAAAGGGTCGTGAGTCTGTGGGATTCACTACCCGGAGTGCGGTAGATGCCGGGACATTGAGTAAATTTAAGGAGGAGATAGACAGATTTTTAATTAGTAATGGGTTGAAGAGTTATGGAGAACGGGCAGGAAAGTGGAGTTGAGGCCGAGATGAGATCAGCCATGATCATATTGAATGGCAAAGCAGGCTCGAGGGGCTGAATGCCTACTCCAGCTCCTAGTTCCTATGTTATTATGTTCTTATCTTTATATTTCCAGACAAGAGCGGGTGACGTATCCAGTATCTCTCTCTATGTTGTCCATTCATGTATCTGCTGTGTGACGGAGGCCATCTATGTCGGGTGAGGTGAATTGTACTGTCTGCTCCATCAGCAGGGAGAAGCAGGTGAGAGATCCCGTGGCTTTGTCATGATAGCGGGATTCCTGATGGTCTCGGTGTCTCTGCGGGATCCCCATGGCAACGGGAAGAGGTACAGGAACTGATAGAACTCTCACTCCATCAATGTACAGTTGGAGTGTGAGCATGCCCAGTACATCATCTTGGTAAATGTCCACTGTCCTGGCAGCAGCCACTGTACCTTCATTCTGAAGCAGTCAGCCGGTCCCAACACATCGGGCCCCCATGCAGAACCAGAATGTGGCTCATGACCTCTGAACCCTAGACACTCCCCTCCCCCACACAAAACCACCAGGTGAAGTAATGCTTCCGATGTCTGAACCGCTCGGGGGGAGCCCTCCAGTACATACTGGAACAGGTGTCCAAGTTCATGGTGTTCTGCTGCACCCTTCACATCATCACCATCATGTGGACATAGGCATTGGCACCAGGAATCCGCAGGCTACCTCAGTAGGAGGAGGAGGATGCAGGGAGGATATTTCCTGGATGATTTCAAACCGGACACACTGTCGTAGAGACGCTGCTAAGATTCCAGTTCCCATAGGCCAACTTCTCTTTCCCACCATGGATCCACCACTTCTCCACCATTACATCCATCTGAGATGCCCCATCACAGCGTCCCCGAGGTAAGCATCCTGCAATAAAAACACCAACAAAATGTTTTTCATGATCATCTTTATCCAACAACACTTGCAATTATACGAACAAATCTGAACTATTCACCGTTGTGTATTCCCTTAGTCCCTGTCTTGTGGGTTCCCTCAACTTGCCTAGTGCTCCTGCACAGTGTTTCCCAGTGCCTGCAGCATGGCTGGTGGAAGGCTGCTGTCTTTCACTGAGGGAGACTACAGATGCCCTTGCAGGACGTCCTCGAACAACTATGGGCCTTGAGGACTCGGATTCAGACTGCACCATCACGACATGGGCAGCAGCTCCAGCAATGTTCACTTCTGAGTCCTGTGTATTATAACTCGTTTGTAACCTCACCCTCCGGTGATCTGTCAGATGGACTATCCTTTCCCCCTGGACTGGCTGCAGCTCACTCGTGCTCGGTGACTCACCACATGCAGATTCTGACTCGATACCAGCCTCTAAGGTACACGCACTATAAGTATTTGATCTGGTGGCTGTGAGTGTCAGACCAAGTGATGGGACTTTCTTGCTCTTTTGCTGCTCTCTTTCTGTCTCCTGAAGCTGCTGTGACTGGGAAGCTGGCAGCATTGGGTTATAATTGGAAAGTATAAAATCAGAAGGGGAGGTTTGAGGTGAAGGATTGGGTGTGGAATGTAAAGCAGGAGGTCCATGGTCTCACTATCTCCAGCTTGTACATCAACATTTCTAAATTTTACCAGTTCTGATGAAGGGTCACAGATCTGAAACATTAACTCTGTTTCTCTCTACACCGATGCTGCCAGACCCACTGAGTATTTCCAGCACTTTCTGTTCAGGGACACAGATGTGCCCCATTGACAAACTTATCTCAGCCCTTTTTTTTAGCTTAAATTTGCATTTCTGGACATACGCAAATATTCCATTGAGAATGAAATCGTAATTCCCATCATACACCTCGAAAATCCTTAGTATGACCGTCTCCCCAGGTGTGCCTGTTTTTCTTCTCTGCCAGGTTATCAATTGACTATTTCCTGTGATATGCGAGTGAGATTGTATTTCTGGCTTTACTTATTCAAAACTCTCTGAAAGTCCTCCCCCCGCCCCACCCACGCTCTTAGTGATGAACACACACGTTTGATTGAGTGTAAACTCTTTTTGTTGCCAAATCTCCTACTCATTCATCACTCAACTGAGTTTACTATTTCTCACAAACCAAGTAAATCAAGCCTAACATCCCGATGTCTGTCTTCCCTCTCCTAACCACTGTAAGGTCTGATCAAGGGTCAGAGATTACCCAAAAGGAGGTCAAAGGGTCATAAGCAGTTTATTGAGTAGTGGCGGTTCAAATACAGCACAAAATCAGATTAAACACAGTAGAGAAACGATCTGTGACATATGAGAAAGGCTTTCTGGCTGTGGATTAGATTTTTTAGAAGCTATTATTAAAGATGTTATAGCAGGGCAGGTAGAAAAATTCAAGGTAATTAGGCAGAGTCAACATGGTTTTGTGAAAGGGAAATTATGTTTAATCAATTAACTGGAGTTCTTTGAAGAAGTAGCATGTGCTGTGGATAAAGGGGAACTGGTGGATGTACTGTACATAGATTTCCAGAAGGCATTTGATAAGGTGCCACATCAAAGGTCATTGCGAAAAATAAAAGCTCATGGTGTAGGGGGTAACACATTGCCATGGATAGACGTTTGGTTAGCTAACAGGAAACAGAGAGCAGCCATCAATGGGTAAATATCTGATTTGCAGGATGTAACGAGAGGTGTGCCATAGGTATCAGTGCTGGGGCCTCAACTTTTTACAGTTTATTTAAATGAATTAGATGAAAGGACCGAAGGTGTGGTTGTTAAATCTGTTGATGAAACAAAGTTCTGAAGAGGACATAAGGCGGCTGCAAACGGACACAGATAGATTGAGTGAGAAGGCAAAGATCTGGGTAATGGAATAGAATGTGGGGAAATGTGAAATTGTCCATATTGGTAGTAATAATGAAAATAAACTAAGCATATTATCTGAATGGTGAGGGATTGCAGAACTCTGAGATGCAGGAGTATCTGGGTGTCCTGGTGCATGAATTGCATAAGGTTAGTATGTCGGTTCAGAAAGTAGTTAGGAAAGCTAATATAATGTTATCACTTATTGTGAGTGGAATTGAATACAAAGGTAGGGAGGGCATTGGTGAGACATTATCTGGAATTCTGTGTTCAGTACAGGTCAACTTATTTAAGGAAACATGTAAATGCATTGCAAGCAGTTCAGAGAAGGGTTATTAGAATAATATGGGCGGACTGTCTTATGAGGAAAGGCCGGACAGGCTCGGCTTAGATCAGCTGGAGTTTAGAAGAGTAAGGGGCGGCTTGATTGAAACATTTAAGATTCTGAGCGTGGGATAGAGCAAGTGAGGGCGACAGAGAGAGAGACGGAGAGAAAGAGAAAGAGAGAAAGAGAGAGCTGAGCTTATCGGTTGCTGAAAACCTCATCCATGCCTTTGTTACCTCAAGATTTGACTATTCTAACACACTGCTGGCTTGTTTCCCACATTCTACACTCTGTAACCTTGTGGTCATCCAAAACTCTGCTGCCATCTTCTAATTTACACCAAATTCTGTTCACCCAACATCCCAGTGCTCACTGACCGACATTGGCTCTTGGTTCAGTAACACCACAATTTTAATATTCCAACCATGAGATCAAATCCCCCCATGTCCTCGTCCTTCTGATTATCCCAATCCCCTGTCCATTTCCAATATTCCTGAAACTTGTTCATCTTAAAGTCTTTTGCTAATTCCCTTTATAAAGGTGGGTTTCTTTCCCTCTGTTTCTATCCCTGACCACACACTTCATCTCTTTATCATATAAAAGGGAGGCAGGAACTCTGTTGCCACTCCTACACCACTGTCAGATTTGATCGAGGGTCACAGATTAACAGAAAGGAGGTCGAAGGGTCACAAGCAAATTATTGCAGGGAAACCATTGGAAGAAATTCGGAGGGACCGGATTAATCTCCATGTGGAGAGGCAGGGATTAATCAGGAATAGTCAGCATGGCTTTGTCAAGGGGAGTTCGTGTCTAACTAAATTGATAGATTATTTTCGAGGCGGTGACTAGGGGTGTAAAGGATGGTAAAGCAATAGTCTATATGGACTTCAGTAAGGCTTTTGATGGGGTCCCGCATGGGAGATTTGTTAAGAAGGTAAGAGCCCATGGGATCCAGGGCAATTTGGCAAATTGGATCCAAAATTGGCTGAGCGGCAGGTGGCAGAGGGTGATGGTCAAGGGTTATTTTTGCAAGTGGAAGCCTGTGACCCGTGGTGTACTGCAGGGATCGGTGCTGGGACTCTTGCTGTTTGCAGTGTACATTAATGATTTGGACGTGAATATAGGAGGTCTGATCAGTAAGTTCACAGCTGACACGAAAATTGGTGGTGTTGTAAATAGTGAGGAGGAATGCCTTATATTACAGGATGATACAGATGGGCTGGTAAGATGGGCAGACGAGTGGCAAATGGGATTTAATCCTGAGAAGTGTGAGGTGATGCATTTTGGGAGGGCGAACAAGGCAAGGAAATATACAATGGATGGTAGGACCCTGGGAAGTACTGAAGGTCAGAGGGACCGAGGTGTACTTGTCCATAGATCATGAGGGCAGCAGCACAGGTCGACAATGCGGTCAGGAAGACGTATGGGACACCTGCCTTTATTAGCCGAGGCATAGAATATAAGAGCAGGGAGGTTTTGATGGAGCATAAAACTCCAGTTAGGCTACAACTGGAGGACTGTGTATAGTTGTGGTTGCCGCACTATTGAAAGGATGTGATTGCAATGGAGAGGGTGCAGAATAGATTCACCATGGTGTTGCCTGGGCTGGAGCATTTCAGCTATGAAGAGCGACAGAAAAGGCTAGGGTTGTTTTCCTCAGAGCAGAAAAGGATGAGGGGTGTCATAATTGAGCTACACAAAATAATGAGGGGCATTGATAGGTCGATATGAAGAATCTTTTTTCCCTTAGCGGAGGGTCAATAACCAGGGGGAATAGATTTAAGGTAAGGGGCAGGAGGTTTAGAAGGGATTTGAGGAAAATAATTTTCACCCAGAGGGTGGTTGGAAACTGGAAGGCACTGCCTTAAGAGATGGTCCGGGCAGGAACCCTCACAACATTTCAGAAGTATCTAGATGAGCACTTGAATCGCCATGGCAAACAAGGCTACAGGCCAAGTGCTGGGAATTGGGATTAGAATAGTTCGGTGCTTGATGGCCGGCACAGACACAGTGGGCTGAAGGTCCTGTTTCTGTGCTGTATATCTCTATAATTCTATGACTCTTTGAGGAGTAACAGTTCAAATAGAGCATAACATCAGAAGAGACATAGTGTACATAGGACCTGTGGCAGGTGAGAATGGCTTTCAGCTATGGATCAGATGTTAGAAGCTATTATTAAAGACGTTAGAAAGACGTTAAAGCACGTCGAAAAAATCAAGGTGATCAGGGAGAGTCAACATGATTTTGCGAAAGGGAAATCATGTTTAACCAATATACTGGAGTTCTTTGAAGAAGTAACATGTACTGTGGATAAAGGGGAACTGGTGAATTTACTGTCCTTAGATTTACAGACCACATCAAACGTCATTGTGGAAAATAAAAGCTCATAGTGTAGGGGGTAATATAATTGGCATGGATAGAGGATTGGCTAGCTGACAGGAAACAGAGTAGGCATAAATAGGTTATTTTCTGGTTGGCAAGCTGCAACGAGTGGTGTGCCACTGCGATCAGTGCTGAGGCCTCAACTTTTTACAATTGATATAAATGATTTTGATGAATGGACCGAAGGTATGCTTGCGAAATTTGCTAATGACTCCAAGATAGGTAAGAAGGTAAGTTCTCAAGAGGACATAAGAAGGTTACAAAGGGATATAGATAGGTTAAATGAGTGGTCAAAGAACTGGCAAATGGAGTATAATGTGAGAAAAGGTCAAACTGTCCATTTTGGCTGGAGGACCCGACTGTTACCTCGAGACTTAACTATTCTAACACACTCCTGGCTGCTCTCCCACATTCTATTCTCTGTAACCTTGTGGTCATCCAAAACTCTGCTGTCACCTTCTAATTTACACTAAATTCTGTTCACCCAACATCCCTTTGCTCAATGATCGACATTGGCTCTTGGCCCAGTAACACCTCAATTTTAATATGCTCACTCATATGATCAAATCCCTCATGTCCTCACCCCTCAGATTATCCCAATCCCCTGTTCATTTCCAATATTCCTGAAGCTTGTTCATCTTAAAGTATTTTTCTAATTCCCTTTTTGAAGTGAGTTTATTTCCCTCTGTCTCTATCCCTGACCACAAATTTCATCTCTCCAGCTCCACTGGTGCTGTGGAAGTTTGGATCCATAAAATGGTGTGAGCTGCACTGCCGGTCACATCCAGTACATTGTACAGGAAACCCAGGCTGGCCGGGGTGCTGGAGTGGGTGTAACGTGTGTGTGTGTCTGTAGTGTGAGGAAGGTCTGAATATGGTGTCACTCAGCCATTCCGGCAGCTTTGATGTACGACTTTGAAACTTGGTCTTTGCATGTCCACTGACCGTCTGTGTCTGTCACTCTCAGCTGAACATACATTCAGCAGCACGAGGAACCCCCTCTAGTGTTATTTAAATAGACCGGGTATCCATCATACAGGTGTAGGGCTTTTTACTGACTTCTGCCATTGTAAAGTTAGTGGAGGTGCTGTGGATGGTTTTCCGGAGGTTGTGTTGTGAGCTGCTGCAGACATTCAGGGAGGACAGAGGATTTGTTGACCCAACTCTGGACAAGTTATAGGGACTGTAGTTACAGTGTCTCTGGGTCTGTAACATGACCAACAAATGGAGCAGAGGCTGCAGAGAGGGGAAGCTGTGCAAAGAGGGCGAGGAGGGGGCTCTGCCCTACCCACACTGGGTTTTCCAAGAGCAAAAAGAGCAGTGATCCGATTAACGAGCCCTGGAAAACACCCCTGTATACTCCCATCGAGTCTGAACAACAACCTTTCAGCACTTCTCTCTGTTTACTGTTCCTTAGCCAATGTTATATCCACACTGTCACTGTCCCTTTAATCCATAGGGTTCGGTTTTCCTAACCTGTCTATTGAATGTGATTTGATCAAACACCTTTTGAAAGTCCATATATATAACTTCAATCACATCACCCTCATGAACCCTCTCCATTGTTTTATCAAAGAACTCCATCAAGTTTACCTCACCACCACCTCTCTCCACTGTTGTTAAATTATCAGACTGCTTATCCAACACCCAGTACTGGATGAGCAGAAATTTCCTCCAATTAAATATTGGGAAGACTTGTTTTCACTCCCCTCTCTAACTCTGTTCCCTTGCTATTGATTCCATCCCTCTCCCTGTATCAGTCTGAGATTCATACAGTTTGTTTGCAGCCTTAGTATCACACTTTAACCTCATTTTCAGGATATCATTACAACCGCCTACTTCCACCTCAGTAACATCACCCGACTTCACCCCTGTCTCAGCCCATCTGCTGCTGAAATTCATTCCTGCCTTCCTTATCCCTAGAAATGACTACTCCAACACACTTTTCTCTGATTTCCCACCTGCTACTCTCTGTAAACTTAATGTCCTCCAGAACTCTGCTGCCATGTCCTAAATCGTGCCACGTCCCGTGCACATATCACTGACCGAATTTGACTCCTGATCAAGTAATCTCTTTATTTAAATTCTCAACTTATTTTTCCTCCATGACCTCGCCCCCGTCCTGTATATATCTGTGCTCCTCTAATTCCGGCCTCTTGTGCATCCCTGATTTTAACTGTTCCACCATTGGTGACCACACCTTCAGTTACCTCAGCTCCAAGCTCTAGAATACCCTCCTTCCACCTCTCCGCCTCTCCATCCCGCCACCTCTCCACCACCCTTTCCTCTTTTAAGACACCTATTAAAACCTACATCTTTGACCACGCTATTGGTCCTCTGACCTAATAATTTCTTATATCTCTCGGTGTCATGTTTTGTTTTATAAGGAAGCATCATGGGATGTTTTATTACATTAAAGACACTATATAAAATAAGTTGTTGTTGTCGTTTGCCATACATGATTTTGAATTCGCATTTGCGTGCTGCTTCTCAAATGTTATCCCTTTTATGAGTAAGGAATACTTATATCCTGCTTGTGACCATTAGAAATTTCCAACCACGGACATTAGACTGACTGGTCATTAATACAGGTTTTACCCCATCTCTCCTTTTTTAAACAGGGTGTAACATTTACAACCCTCCAGTTCTCTGTTATCACTCCCATATCCAAGGACGATTGAAAGATTCTGTCCAGGGCCTCTGTTATTTCCACATTTCCTTTCCTCAGTAGCCTCATGCATCCCATACAGACCAGGTAAATGTTCTACTTCTTTGAGGTACAAAAAGTGTTGGATGGGAAGTGGTTAACAGAACCTGTTTGTTCAGTGACTGTAGTTAATGTCAGTCTCCATGGACCCTAATTGTGTCACTGGAGGTTTTCCATCTTCTATTAATAAGGGATTCCTTTCAAGGTTTAATACCATTGTGAAAGTCGATCGTCAGCTTCACCACTTACAGGCATCAGCTGCACCAGAGAGAGGGAGAGGATAGATCAGAATATGAGAACAATAGATTGGAATGTTGCAACAATGGGTCAGAATCTGAGGACAGTGGATTGGAATGTTACAAAAGTGGGCAGAGGATTATCATGGCCTCTTTACATGCTTTCTACGGACGATTCGCTGTCTTTAACATCCCGGATCTATTACGCACTGTTGATTATACAACATATTTACTATCCCATCCTTGCTATTGTTGGTGTCCCTGGTAAGTTTGTCAATACAGCTATTAATATTATAAACCATATTTAACTGCAATAATGTTCCTGGAATTTACTCTGCCCTCCTTACTGCTGTTGTTAGTCCTGGTGAATCTCTGTCTCCAGCTATTAGCTCCACAACCATTGCTAATAGTATTATAGTTCTTGTAATTTATTCTCATCTTTCCTGCTGTTACTGCCCTGGTAAGTCTTCATTTCCACAAATACGATCTGTAAACCCTGGTTCACTGAAATACTGTTCAAGTAATGTTTTTTTCTCTGAAGCCCGAAACCAGTGTTATTGGTCTCCATAAGAAATCCTGTCCCCGATCTGTGAACTACATACTCCAAGTCCAATGTCTGAGACTGAACCAGACTGTTTGCAACCTCTGTGTTCTATTTAAACCTGAGCTGTGTTCATCTCCATATTCTCTCCTTCACAAACCCTGCCTACTACCACCTCTGTAATATCACCCATCTCCACCTCTGCCTCAGCCCATCTGCTGCACTAACCCTCATCTGTGCCTTTGCATAGTGTCAGTGGGAGTATCACATCACTCCCAGCACTAATAGGGATCAGCGGCTCTGGAGAGAGGAAGAGGATAGATTAGAATCAGAGAACAATAGATTGGAATGTTACAACAATGGGCAGGAGTTTCATCTGGGAGTTTAACTTTCTTTCTGCAGATTATGATCAGTTCTCATTAAACAGTCTGATCTATTCCGCACTGAGGAATATTCAATACATTTACTACCCCTTCCTGGCTATTATTGGTGTCCCTAGTAAGTCTCTGTATCTAACTATTAATTCGATAAACCATGCTTAACTGCATTCCCATTCTTGTCATTTCCTCTGCCCTCCTTGCTGCTGTTGTTATTCCTGGCAAATATATGTCTCCAGGTATTATCTCTATCAACCATTGCCAAGTGCTTTAGAGTGCCTGTAATTTACTCTCCCATCTTTGCTGCTGTTGCTGTCCCTGGTAAGTCTGTATTTCCCGCTATGACATCTGTAAAATCTGTTTCACTGAAATAATGTTCTTGCTATTTAAATTTGGGAAGAGTGCAGTTGTCATTGGTCTCCATAAGAAATTCCATCCACTATCCATGAACCATGATCTCCTCATTGCCAAATATCTGAGGCTGAACCAGACAGTTTGCAACCTCTGTGTTCTATTTAAATCTGAGCTGAGTTCATCTCCATATTCGCACCAACCCTGCCGACTATCACCTCTGTACTAACACACATCTCCACCTCTGCCTCAGCCTATCTGCTGCATAAACATTCATCTGTGCCTTTGTTAAATACACACTTGACTATTCCAATTCTATTCCGGTCACCCTCCCATTTATAAACCTGAATAAACCACAGCCCATCCATAACTATGCTGCCTGTATTCTAACTCACACCAAATCCCGATCACCCATCACCCTTGTGCTCACTGATCGACATTAGCTCCCGGTCTGGCAGCACCTTAATTTTAATATTCTCATTATTGTGGTTGAATCTCTCCATGGCCTCACCCCTCCAATTAATCCCATTCCCCTCTCCATTCCCATATTCCTACAACTCTTTTGCCTGAAAGTCTTTTCTTCAATTCCTTTTTAAAAGTAACTGTTTGAAAAGGCACTGTTCGAAAATTAGAGGTCGCCCTTTTCAGACAGAGATGAGGAGACTTTTCTTTTCCTCAGATGATTGTGTGATTTTGGAAATCTCTGCCTTAGAAGGTGGTGGAGGGGGCGGGGGGGGGGGGTCATTGTATATTTTTAACGCAGAGGTAGATAGATTTTTGTTAGGCAAGAGAATCCAAGTTTATCGGGGGTAGATGGGGGTGCGGAATTCGAAACGCAAACAGATCAGCCATGATCTTATTAGATGGTGGAGCAGGCTTGACGGTCTGAATGGCCTACTTCTGCCCCTAATTCATATGATCCTATAGCTGTTCTCTCTGTTTATCTACTCTGGCAATGATTTTCAGCTCTACAGCACCACTGGGCCCAACGCCATGTAAGTTTGGATCCATAAAATAATACGAGCTGAGCTGCCGGTCACTTCAAGTGTTCCATGCTGGAGAGGGCTCGAGCCCCCGTTCACCAAGCATGTGCTGGTAGCGTGTGGATGGGTCTGTATATATCTTCTATCAGCCATTCCAGCAGCTGTGATGTACGTCTTTTAAACTTGGACTGTCCACGGAACGCCTGTGCTAGTCACTCTCAGCTGAACATACATTCAGCAGCACGAGGAAGCCCTTCTAGTGTTATTTAAAAAGGACCAGGCATCCAACTTACAGGTGAGGGGTTTTTGACTTACCTCTGCTATTGTAAAGTTAGTGGAGGTGCTGTGGATGGTTCTCTGGAGGTTGTGTTGTGAGCTGCTGCCGACATTCAGGGAGGACAGAGGATTTGGTGACGCAAATTTGGACAAGGTATGGGTACTGTAGTTACACTGTCTCTGGGTCTGTAACAAATGGAGCAGAGGCTGCATAGAGGGGAAGCTCTGTAAAGAGGGAGGAAGAGGGGTCTCTGCCCGACGCACCTCCGGTTTTCCAAGAACACTTTTGCTACCTACACCTAACCCAGGAGCAGTGTGTGAGGTGACTCTGATTCAATAAGGAGGTGGTCACAGAGCTGTGTCACCTCCTGTAACACGACCTGGAGCCTCACACCAGGGTGAGGACGGAGCTGTCAGTGGCTGTTAAGGTCACAATTTCATTGAACTTCTATGTATCTGGATCTTCCAGGCAGGAGCAGGAGAAGTATCCAACATCGAGTCACAGAGACTGATAGAGCCATTTAGGACATAGAAGGAGGCCATTCATCCCATCATGTACATGCTGGCTCTCCATGGAGCAATCCATTCAGTCCCACTCGCCCGCTCAATCCCTGTCGCAAATTCATTTCATTCAGGTGCCCACCAGCTTTCATTTGAAATCACTGATTGTCTCTGCTTCCAACACACTTGTGTGCAGTGAGTTCCAGATCATTAACACACGCTGCATAATGAAAAATGTTCTTCCTCATATTCCCCCTGCATCTCTTGTCAAAAACTTTCAATCCGTGCTCCTAGTCCTTCTTCCTCAGTTAATGGGAACATTTTTTCATTGTCTAAATTATCCAGACCTGTCATAATCTTGTAACCGAACCTTGGAACTAAAATCCACCATCCCTGGAACCATTCTGTTAAATCTCTTCAGCACCATTTCAAAGACCGTCACAATCTTTCTGAAGTGTAGTGACCAGAATTGGACAAACTAGTCCAGCTGAGACCTAACCAGAGATTTTTAAACATTCATCATAACTTCTCTGCTTTTGAACTCAATACCTCTCTTCATGAAATCCAAGATTATATGTGTTTTACTAACCAATCTCTCAATATGTCCTGTCACCTTTCAAGATGGATACACATGCACCCACAGGTCTCTCTGTTCCTGCACACTGTTTAGAACTGTGTTATTAAGTCTGTATTGCCTTCCTATCCTCTCTGTCAAAATGCCTCACCTCACACTTGTCTCACACTTTCATCTGCCACTTGTCTGCTCAATCTACATAGTATCTATGTCCTGTCGCAGGTGGTTCTGAACATACTCACTGTTTGTCACAGCTCCAAGTTTGGTATCAGAGGCGGATTTTGAAATTGTACTCTGTATTCCAAGATCCAAGTCATTTATACACAGCAAAATTAAACAGTGGCCCGAGCACTGACCCTGGGGGAACACTCACTGTCTAACATCTTGCAGTCTGAAAAACTGCCATTTACTATGACACACTGTTTTCTCTATGTAAACATTTGTTTTTATCCAATTGGACACTGACCCTCCCGTTCCATTTGACTCAATGTTGGTTATTAACCTTTTTTGTTGTATTTTATCAAACACATTCTTCAAACCAATCTAGACAACATCCATCACATTCCCTTCATCAACCTTCTCTATTACATCATCAAAAGTGCAATTAAATTAGTCAAGCATGACTTTCCTTTTGTAAATCTATGCCGGCTATCCTGAATTAACTCAATCCTCTCAACATGCCTGCTGTTTTATCCCTGATTATTGTTCTAAAACTTTTCCCACCACTGATGTTGGACTAACTGGCCTGTAGTTGCGAGGACTGTGTGTTGTCCATTGATGCATCCGCTAGGTGAAAGAGGCCATCTATGTTGGGTGAAGTTAATACATCATTTTCTCCCTCAGCGGGGAGAAGCAGGATAAGAGGTCCCGTGGCTTTGTCGGGAGAGCCACATTCCTGATGGTCGAGTTGTCTCTACGGTGTCCCCATGTCAACGGGGAGAGGTACAGGAACTGAATAAAATCTCACTCCATTAATGTACAGTTGGTGTGTGAGCATGCCCAGTACATCATGTTGGTGAATGTCCCACAGTGTCCCCGTGGTCACCATCCTGCAATAAAAAACACCAACAACAATCTTTTCATTAACATCTTTATCCAACAGCACATCTAATTATAAAAACAAAACTGAACTATTCACCCTTGTGTATTCCCTTAGTGCCTGTCTTGTGGGTTCCCTCGACTTGCCTCGTGCTCCTACACAGTGTTTCTCCAGTGACTGCAGCATGGCTGGTGGAAGGCTGCTGACTTTCACTGGGGTGACTGCATATGGCCTTGCAGGATGTCCTCGAGCAGCTCTGTGACTTGAGGACTCGGAATCGGACTGCACCACCTCGACATGGGCAGCAGCAGCCTGGGCTGGCTGATGGGTAACAGCAAGGACACTGGTGTAGTGACAGTGAATGGAGAACAAATACTGTCATCCTGAGAGAGGACAACAGGTTCCTTCTCCACAGAGACACTGTCATTCCCACGGGGCGACACCTCAGCAATCCTAGTAATCTACTGGATTACAGATTGCTGGACTGCTGTCAGATCCTGCAAACCCCTTTGAACTATGAGATCCACAGCCATGATGGCAGCAGTCTGATCCTGCATGGCAGCAAGCATGGATCTCATGACCTCAGTCTGAGCTTCCACTGTAGCACTGAGACGTCATATAATTCTGGTCTCTTGAACATCCCGAGTTTAATTACTCTACCATTGGCGGCCGTGCCTTCAGCTGCCGAGGCCCTAAGCTCTTCAAGAGAAGAGCAGAACTTCTTCAAGGTAGGCATTCCTGGAAGAGAAGTGACAGTGAATTAAATACTAAACTGAAAGCAAAATACTGCGGCTTCTGGAACTCTGCAATGAGAACAGAAATTGTCAGAAATAGTCAGCAGGTCCGGCACCATCTGTGCAGAGAGAAACAGAGTTAACGTTTCAGCTCTGCCTTACATACCTCGTGTTTTGCAAGAGAAAAAAGAGCAGTGGTCCTAATATCGAGCCCTAGGGAACACCACTGTCTACTGTCATTGAGTCTGTACAACAACCTTTCACCACTTCTCTCTGTTTACTGTTCCTTAGTCAATGTTATAGCCACATTGTCACTGTCCCTTTAATCCATAGAGTTCAGTTTTCCTAACCATTCATCAGAACTGGTAATGGTTAGAAATGTAACAATCTGTCATTTAAACTCTCCCCTCTCCGTCCCATCACAATCCTTCCTTCGTGTTCTTCTTCCCCCTTCCCCTCTTTCACTTGCTCAAAGACTGTTACATTTCGAACGTTTACCTGTTCAATTGACTATTTCCTATCATATGCCAATGACATTGTATTTCTGGCATTACTTATTCAAAACTCTCTTAAAATTCCGCTCCACACGTCCCGCCCCGCCCCGCAACTCTTAGTGATGACACACACACGTTTGATCGTGTGTAAACTCTCTCTGTCTCCAAATCCATTTTGGCAGGAATATTAAAAACCAAGAATGTTATCTGAATGGTGATGGATTGAAGAAATCTGAGATGCAGAGGGATATGCGTATCCTGGTGCATGAATTGTATAAGGTTAGTCTGCAGGTTCAGCAAGTAATTAGGAAAGCTAATGGAATATTATCATTTATTGTGAGCGGAATAGGACACAAAATTAGGGTGTTTATATTTCAGTTATACAGAGACCTCATCTGGAGTACTGTGTACAGTATTGGTCTCCTTATTTAAGAAAGGATGTAAATGGGTTGGAAGCAGTTCAGAGAAGTTTTACTGGACTAAAACCTGGAATGGGCGGGTTACCTTATGTTGAAAAGCTGGACAGGCTCCTCTTATATCAGCTGGAGTTTACAAAAGTAAGAGGCGACAGGATTGAAGAATATAAGACTCTGAGTGTGGGACAGAGCAAGTGAGGGAGACAGAGAGAGAAACAGAGAGAGAGAGAGAGCTCAGTTCATCTGCTGCTGAAACCCTCATCCATGTCTATGTTACCTCAAGACTTGACTATTCTAACACTCCTGGCTGGTCTCCCACATTCTACTATCTGTAACCTTCTGATCATCCAAAACTCTGCTGCCATCTTCTAATTTACATTAAATTTTGTTCACCCAACATCCCTGTGCTCACTGACCTACATTGGCTCTTGGTCCAGTAAAACCTCAATTTTAATATTCTCACTCATGTGATCAAATCCCTCATGTCCTCAACCCTCTGATTATCCCAATCCCCTGTCCATTACCAATATTCCTGAAACTTGTTCATCTTAAAGTCTTTTTCTAATTCCCTTTTTAAAGTGAGTTTCTTTCCCTCTGTCTCTCTCCCTGACCACACATTTCATCTCTCCAGCTCCACTGGTGCTGTGGAAGTTTGGATCCATAAAATGGTATGAGCTGCACTGCTGGTCACATCCAGCACATTGTACAGGAAACCCAGGCTGGCCGGGGTGCTAGCGTGTGTGTAACGTGTGTGTGTCTGTAGTGTGAGGAAGGGACTGAATATGGTCTCAATCACCCACTCCAGCAGCTGTGATGTACATCTTTGAAACTTGGTCTTTGCATGTCCACTGACCGCCTGTGTTAGTCACTCTCAGCTGTACATACATTCAGGAGCACGAAGAATCCCCTCCAGTGTTATTTAAAGGACGAGGCATCCAACCTACAGATGAGGGGCTTTTAACTTACTTCTGCCATTGTAAAGTTAGTCGAGGTGCTCTGGATGTTTTCTGGAGGTTGTGTTGTGAGCTGCTGCAGACATTCAGGGTCGACGGAGGATTTGGTGACCCAACTCTGGACGAGGTATGG
Organism: Heterodontus francisci; assembly: GCF_036365525.1. Taxonomy (NCBI): domain Eukaryota; kingdom Metazoa; phylum Chordata; class Chondrichthyes; order Heterodontiformes; family Heterodontidae; genus Heterodontus; species Heterodontus francisci. The sequence continues at coordinate 1,047,157 of NW_027141614.1, forward strand.
GGACTGTAGTTACAGTGTCGCTGTGTCTGTAGCATGATCAACAAATGGAGCAGAGGCTGCAGAGAGGGGAAGCTCTGTAAAGAGCGAGGAGGAGAGGGCTCTGCCTTACATACCTTGTGTTTTCCAAGAGCAAAAACAGCAGTGGTCCTAATACTGAGCCCTAGGGAACACCACTGTCTACTGTCATTGAGTCTGAACAACAACCTTTCACCACTTCTCTCTGTTTACTGTTCCTTAGTCAATGTTATATCCACACTGTCACTGTCCCTTTAATCCATAGGGTTCAGTTTTCCTAACCTGTCTATTGAATGTCACTTAATGAAACACCTTTTGAACGTCCATATATATAACTTCAATCACACCACCCTCATCAACCCTCTCCATTGTTTTATCAAATAACTCCATCATGTTTACCTCACCACCACCTCTCTCCACTCCTCCACTGTTGTTAAATTAACAGATTGCTTATCCGACATCCAGTACTGGATGAGCAGAAATTTCCTCCAATTAAATATTGGGAAGACTGAAGACATTGTTTTCACACCCCACGTCAACTCTGTTCCCTTGCTATTGATCCCATCCCTCTCCCTGGTAACAGTCTGAGATTCGGACAGTATGTTTACAACCTTGGTGGCACATTTGAACACAAAATGAGCTTGAACCTCATTTCAGGATATCATTACAACCGCCTATTTCCACCTCAGTAACATCGCCCGACTTCACCTCTGTCTCAGCCCATCTGCTGCTGAAACCTCATTGATGCCTTTGTCACCTCTAGATGTGATTATTCCAACTCACTCCTGGCTGATCTCCCACATTCTACTCTCTGTAACCTTGAGGTCATCCAAAACTCTGCTGCCCATGTCTTAGCTCACACCAAGTCCCGTTCATCTATCACTGACCGACATTGGCTCCCAGTCAAGCAATGTCTTGATTTTAAAATTCTCATCCTCGTTTTCAGATGCCGCCATGGTCTCTCCCCCACCCCACCCCACCCCCATATATCTGTAATCTCCTCCACCTCCACAACCCACTGCGAGACATGTGCTCCTCTAATTTCAGCCTCTTGTGTAGCCCTGATTTTAATCCCTACACCACTGGCGTCCGGCATTTCAGCTGCCTAGGCCCAAAGTTCTGGAATATCCTCACGGCACAGTTTTCTTTTTTCATTCTTTCATGCGATGTGGGTGTCACTGACAATACCAGCATTTGTTGCCCATCCCCAATTGCCTTTGATAACTGAGTGGTTTGCTGGACATTTCAGAAGTCAGTTTAGAGTCAACCACATCGTTGTGGGTCTGGAGTCACATGGAGGCCAGACCATATAAGGATGGCAGATTTCCATTGCAAAAGAACATCAATAATCCAGGCTGTTTTTTTTTTAACGATGATCAATGATAGTTTCATGGCACCATTGATGAGAATAGCTTTCAAATGCAGATTTGTATTAATGAATTGAATTTTATAACTTATTGAAATTTAAATTGCACCAGTTGCCACGGTGGGGTTTGAACCCATGTCCTCAGAGAATCAGCCTGATCCTCGGTATTACAATTTTGGTAATATTACCACGACGCTACGGTCACCACCTTTCCGTCTCGCTTTCCTCCTTTCAAGTACTCCTTAAAACCTATCTCTTTCTTCAAGCTGTTGGCCATCTGATCTAATATCTCCTGTTGTGTCTCAGTGTCATACTTTGCTTCATAATGATCCTGTGAAGTACTTTGGGATGTTTTATAACATTAAAAGCACTACATAAATATAAGTTGTTGTTGAGGTTTGCCACACATGCTTTGTCATCACCATATTCCTACTGCTGTCTATTTATTATTCCATGTTTTTCAAAGCAATGAATATATTTGTCCTGGGTTATGAAATTTCCCCATCAGTGACATTAAACTCTGTCTGGTCAGTAAATACAGTGTCTACCCCATCTCTCCTATTTTTCAAATAGGGTGTAACATTTACAACCCTCCAGCCCTCTGTCACAACTCCTATATCCAAGGAGGATTGAAAGATTCTGTCCAGTGCCTTCGCTATTCCCACCTTCCCTTCCCTCAGCATCTCTCATACATCCCATCCAGACCGGATAAATGTTCTACTTTATTGTGGTACAAACAGTGCTGGACTGAAAGGGGTTAACTGAACCTGTTTGTTCAGTGACTGGAATTAATGTCAGTCTCCATGGACCCTAATTGTTTCACTGGAGGGTTTCCATCTTCTAATAATATGGGAGTCATTTCAATGTATTATCACATAGTGTCAACAGGAGCATCAAACCCGGCAGTAAGAGGGACCAACAGCTACAGACAGAGTAAGAGGATAGATCAGAATCTGGGAACAATAGATTGTAATGTTACAACAATGGACAGGAGTTTCATCTGGCAATTTGACGATCTTTCCACATATTATGACTGGTACTTATTAGACTATCGGATCGTTTTAGCTCTTCAGGTTATTCAATATATTTACTATCCCATCCTCGCTATTATTGGTGTTCCTGGTAAGACTCTTTATCCAGCTATTAATTCTATAAACCGTGTTTAACTGAATTACTGCCCCTGTCATTTTCTCATCCCTCTTTGCTGTTGTTGTTACTCCTGGTGAGTCTTTGATAAAGGCTGTAAACTCTACGAAGCATTGCTAATTTTGTTACTGGTCGTGTAATTTTCTCTCGTAGCGTTGTTTGCGTTTATGTTCCTGGTAAGACCCAGTTACACAGGTACATACTGTCAGAATTTATATCAATCAGTGGGGGAAACATGTGCTTGTGTCACCACAAAGTGACTGCAGCTAGTTCGGCATGCTGCACACTTAAACTCGCCAGTAACTGTAAGGCAATGTCTTTAATAGGTTTTCCATTATGATCCTGTATATGTAATCCGCACTTTGCCTGCCGAATCCCATCCTCCACTGCAGATGAACCGTCAACAAAAATGTTGAGTGCTGGTTTGATTTCTGTCTTCTTCCTTTGTACACCCCCGCCCCGCACTGATTTTGACACAAAATGTCCCTTGACGGCCTTTTCTGTCAAAACCTGACACTCATGGGGTGCAGCCTGGTAGATTAAATTGTATGCCAAGCATGTCAAAGTATTTTCCTTTTTTACTGAAAAATATCTACCTTGCAAGAGCATTGTCCACCGAGCAATGTGATTCTGACTAACATTACCGTCCTTCAGTCATCCATCCACTAACAACTGGAAGGGCGTGTGTTCAGTTAGGATAGTAACAGGGCTGAGGGTGACAATATAACATTACCGTCCTTCAGGCATCCATCCAGTAACAATGGAAGGGTGTGTGTTCAGTTAGGATAGTAACGGGGCTGAGGCTAACAATATAACATTACCGTCCTTCAACCGTCCATCCAGTAACAACTGGAAGGGCGTGTGTTCAGTTAGGATAGTAACGGGGCTGAGGCTGACAATATAACATTACCGTCCTTCAACCGTCCACCCAGCAACAACTGGAAGGGTGTGTGTTCAGTGAGGATAGTAACGGGGCTGAGGCTGACAATATAACATTACCGTCCTTCAACCGTCCATCCACTAACAACTGGAAGGGTGTGTGTTCAGTTAGGATCGTAACAAGGCTGAGGCTGACAATATAACATTACCGTCCTTCAACCGTCCATCCAGTAACAATGGAAGGGACAAAAACAAGAAATGCCGGATTCACTCAGCAGGTCTGGCAGCATCTGTGGAAAGAGAAGCAGAGTTAACGTTTCGGGTCAGTGACCCTTCTTCGGAACAATGGAAGGGTGTGTCTTCAGTTAGGATAGTAACAGGGCTGAGGCTGACAATATAACATTACCGTCCTTCAACCGTCCATCCAGTAACAACTGGAAGGGTGTGTGTTCAGTTAGGATAGTAACGGGGCTGAGGCTGACAAAATAACATTACCGTCCTTCAGTCATCCATCCAGTAACAACTGGAAGGGTATGTGTTCAGTTAGGATAGTAACGGGGCTGAGGCTGACAATATACCATTACCGTCCTTCAGTCATCCATCCAGTAACAACTGGAAGGGTGTGTGTTCAGTTAGGATAGTAACGGGGCTCAGGCTGACAATATACCATTACCGTCCTTCAGTCATCCATCCAGTAACAACTGGAAGGGTGTGTGTTCAGTTAGGATAGCAACGTGGCTGAGGCTGACAATATAACATTACCGTCCTTCAGTCATCCATCCAGTAACAACTGGAAGGGTGTGTGTTCAGTTAGGATAGTAACAGGGCTGAGGCTGACAATATAACATTACCGTCCTTCAACCGTTCATCCAGTAACAATTGGAAGGGTGTGTGTTCAGTTAGGATAGTAACGGGGCTGAGGCTGACAATATAACATTACCGTCCTTCAGTCATCCATCCAGTAACAACTGGAAGGGTGTGTGTTCAGTTAGGTTAGTAACAGGGCTGAGGCTGACAATATAACATTACCGTCCTTCAACCGTCCATCCAGTAACAACTGGAAAGGTGTGTGATCAGTTAGGATAGTAACAGGGCTGAGGCTGACAATATAACATTACCGTCCTTCAACCGTCCATCCAGTAACAACTGGAAGGGTGTGTGTTCAGTTAGGTTAGTAACAGGGCTGAGGCTGACAATATAACATTACCGTCCTTCAACCGTCCATCCAGTAACAACTGGAAGGGTGTGTGTTCAGTTAGGATAGTAACGGGGCTGAGGCTGACAATATAACATTACCTTCCTTCAGTCATCCATCCAGTAACAACTGGAAGGGTGTGTGTTCAGTGAGGATAGTAACAAGGCTGAGGCTGACAATACAACATTACCGTCCTTCAACCGTCCATCCAGTAACAACTGGAAGGGTGTGTGTTCAGTTAGGATAGTAACGGGGCTGAGGCTGACAATATAACATTACCGTCCTTCAACCGTCCATCCACTAACAACTGGAAGGGTGTGTGTTCAGTTAGGATCGTAACAAGGCTGAGGCTGACAATATAACATTACCGTCCTTCAGTCATCCATCCAGTAACAATGGAAGGGACAAAAACAAGAAATGCCGGATTCACTCAGCAGGTCTGGCAGCATCTGTGGAAAGAGAAGCAGAGTTAACGTTTCGGGTCAGTGACCCTTCTTCGGAACAATGGAAGGGTGTGTCTTCAGTTAGGATAGTACCAGGGCTGAGGCTGACAATATAACATTACCGTCCTTCAGTCATCCATCCAGTAACAACTGGAAGGGTGTGTGTTCAGTTAGGATAGTAACAGGGCTGAGGCTGACAATATAACATTACCGTCCTTCAGTCATCCATCCAGTAACAACTGGAAGGGTATGTGTTCAGTTAGGATAGTAACTGGGCTGAGGCTGACAATATAACATCACCGTCCTTCAGTCATCCATCCAGTAACAACTGGAAGGGTGTGTGTTCAGTTAGGATAGTAACGGGGCTGAGGCTGACAATATAACATTACCGTGCTTCAGTCATCCATCCAGTAACAACTGGAAGGGTGTGTGTTCTGTTAGGATAGTAACGTGGCTGAGGCTGACAATATAACATTACCGTCCTTCAGTCATCCATCCAGTAACAACTGGAAGGGTGTGTGTTCAGTTAGGATAGTAACGGGGCTGAGGCTGACAATATAACATTACCGTCCTTCAACCGTCCATCCAGTAACAATTGGAAGGGTGTGTGTTCAGTTAGGATAGTAACAGGGCTGAGGCTGACAATATAACATTACCGTCCTTCAACCGTCCATCCAGGAACAACTGGAAGGGTGTGTGTTCAGTTAAGATAGTAACGGGGCTGAGGCTGACAATATAACATTACCTTCCTTCAGTCATCCATCCAGTAACAACTGGAAGGGTGTGTGTTCAGTGAGGATAGTAACAAGGCTGAGGCTGACAATACAACATTACCGTCCTTCAACCGTCCATCCACTAACAACTGGAAGGGTGTGTGTTCAGTTAGGATAGTAACAGGGCTGAGGCTGACAATATAACATTACCGTCCTTCAACCGTCCATCCAGTAACAACTGGAAGGGTGTGTGTTCAGTTAGGATAGTAACAAGGCTGAGGCTGACAATATAACATTACCGTCCTTCAGTCATCCATCCACTAACAACTGGAAGGGTGTGTGTTCAGTTAGGATAGTAACAGGGCTGAGGCTGACAATATAACATTACCGTCTTTCAGTCATCCATCCAGTAACAACCGGAAGGGTGTGTGTTCAGTTAGGATAGTAACGGGGCTGAGGCTGACAATATAACATTACCGTCCTTCAGTCATCCATCCAGTAACAACTGGAAGGGTGTGTGTTCAGTTAGGATAGTAACGGGGCTGAGGCTGACAATATAACATTACCGTCCTTCTACCGCCCATCCAGTAACAACTGGAAGGGTGTGTGTTCAGTTAGGATAGTAACAGGGCTGAGGCTGACAATATAACATTACCGTCCTTCAACCGTCCATCCAGTAACAACTGGAAGGGTGTGTGTTCAGTTAGGATAGTAACGGGGCTGAGGCTGACAATATAACATTTCCGTCCTTCAACCATCCATCCAGTAACAACTGGAAGGGTGTGTGTTCAGTTAGGATAGTAACGGGGCTGAAGCTGACAATGTAACATTACCGTCATTCAACCGTCCATCCAGTAACAACTGGAAGGGTGTGTGTTCAGTTAGGATAGTAACGGGGCTCAGGCTGACAATATACCATTACCGTCCTTCAGTCATCCATCCAGTAACAACTGGAAGGGTGTGTGTTCAGTTAGGATAGTAACGGGGCTGAGGCTGACAATATAACATTACCGTCCTTCAGTCATCCATCCAGTAACAACTGGAAGGGTGTGTGTTCAGTTAGGATAGTAACGGGGCTGAGGCTGACAATATAACATTACCGTCCTTCAACCGCCCATCCAGTAACAACGGGAAGGGTGTGTGTTCAGTTAGGATAGTAACAGGGCTGAGGCTGACAATATAACATTACCGTCCTTCAACCGTCCATCCAGTAACAACTGGAAGGGTGTGTGTTCAGTTAGGATAGTAACAAGGTTGAGGCTGACAATATAACATTACCGACCTTCAACCGTCCATCCAGTAACAACTGGAAGGGTGTGTGTTCAGTTAGGATAGTAACAAGGTTGAGGCTGACAATATAACATTACCGACCTTCAACCGTCCATCCAGTAACAACTGGAAGGGTGTGTGTTCAGTTAGGATAGTAACAGGGCTGAGGCTGACAATATAACATTACCATCCCTCAACCGTCCATCCAGTAACAACTGGAAGGGTGTGTGTTCAGTTAGGATAGTAACGTGGCTGAGGCTAACAATACAACATTACCGTCCTTCAACCGTCCATCCAGTAACAACTGGAAGGGTGTGTGTTCAGTTAGGATAGTAACAAGGCTGAGGCTGACAATACAACATTACTGTCCTTCAACCGTCCATCCAGTAACAACTGGAAGGGTGTGTGTTCAGTTCGAACAGTAACGGGGCTGAGGCTGACAATATAAGTAACATTTTGAATCACCCAGAAGACGGCCAGCAAATCTTTTTCACACATTGTCAAGACCCTTTCTACTGACGTTAACAAGTGAGATGCGTATTCCACTCGGCAGAATCGGCCATGTTTCTTCTGAAGGAATACCGCTGATAAGGTGGTATCTGTGGTAGCGACATCGAGGGCAAAGGGTAGGGGTGGGTCCGGCACCTGTAACACCGGATTTATGGCCAACCACTGGTGGAATGTTGACGGATTATCATGTAATCCCTGGGGGAGACACATCCAGGTGTACAGTTGTCCGGGAATGTAAACACAAATTTATATTGACACTCTCGTGCCAGCGAGAGTCTGGAAAAACTCCATCTGCCATTTCTCCGCCCTCGTCTCCAACCGATCCATATCCTGCTGTATCCTCTGACAATCCTCATCATTATCCGCAACTCCACCAAGCTTTGTGTTTTGAACAAACTTACTAATCAGACCAGCTACATTTTCCTCCAAATCGTATATATATACTACTAACAGCAAAGGTCCCAGCACTAATCTCTACGGAACACCACTATTCACAGCCCTCCATTCAGAAAAGCGCCCTTCCACTGATACCCTCTGTCTTCTATGACCGAGCCAGTTCTGTATCCATCTTGCCAGCTCACCTCTGCTTCCGTGTGACTTCACCTTTTGCACCAGTCTGCCATGAGGGACCTTGTCAAAGGCTTTACAGAAGTCTGTATGGACAACATCCACTGCCCTTCCTTTATCAATCATCTTCGCCACTTCCTCAAAAAACTCATTCAAGTTAGTGAGACACGACCTCCCCCTCACAAAACCATGCTGCCTCTCGCTACTAATAAGTTCATTTGTTTCCAAATGGAAGTAAATACTGCCCCGAAGAATCCTCTCTAATAATTTCCCTGCCACTGACCAAAGGCTCACCGGCCTGTAATTTCCTGGATTATCCTTGCTATCCTTCTTAAACAAAGGAACAACATTTGCTATTCTCCAGTCCTCTGGGACATCACCTATAGCCAATGAGGATGCAAAGATTTCTGTCAAGGCCCCAGCTATTTCTTCCCTTGCCTCCCTCAGTATTCTGCATTAGATCCCATTAGGCCCTGGGGACTTATTTACCTTAATGCTTTGCAAGACGCCCGACACCTTCTCCTCTGATCCCACGAAGTTCAGAACTCTGTGGAGAATCAGAGTGTAGCTCCTCGGAGAGAATCACTACCCTGTCTTTACATGGCTCATGATTCACCCCCAAGGAATTCAAACCCCACCATCCATCGCCAACCAACCAGGATATTTCCAGAATATTTCCTGGATGCCTTCCACCCGGACAGGCTGCCGGCGATTGCCTGCTAAGATTCCGGTTGCCATAGGACAACTTCACTTTCCCACCACGGATTCTCCATTCTCCACCATTGTCCCCATCTGAGATGCCCCATCACAGCATCCGCTTGGTCACCATCCTGCAATAAAAACCTTTTCATGAACATCTTTATCCAACAACACATCCAATTATGCAAACACAACGCAACTATTCACCCTTGTAGATTCCCTTAGTGACTGTCTTGTGGGTTCCCTCGACTTTGCTAGGGATCCTACACAGTGTTTCCCCAGTGTCTGCAGCATGGCTGGTGGAAGGTTGCTGACTTTCACTGGGGAGACTGCATATGGCCTTGCAGGACGTCCTCGAGCAGCTCTGGGCTTTGAGGGCTCGGTTTCGGACTGCACCACCTCGACATGGGCAGCAGCAGCCTGGGCTAGCTGATGGGTAACAGCAAGGACACTGGTGGAGTGACAGTGAAGGGAGAACAAATACTGTCATCCTGAGAGAGGACAGCAGGTTCATGCTACACGGAGACACTGTCACTGCCACGGGGCGACACCTCAGGAATCCTAGTAATCTACTGGATCACAGATTGCTGGACTGTTGTGAGAGCCTGCAAAATCCTTTGAACACTGAGATCCACAGCCATGATGGCAGCAGTCTGATCCTACATGGCAGCAAGCAATCTGAGTCTGAGTTTCCACTACAGCACTGAGACGTTGGGTGTCTGCCATCTTTGCTGCAGTGGAAGCTGAGACAATGGTCACCAACAATTGTATCACAGCTGGGTCCGCTAGTGCTGTCAGGGAGTTAGTGACCACTTCGACAGGGGAAAGAATGTGCTTCAAACTCTGTGCAATGTCCTGTGCCATGTTGGAGTCGGACTCCTCCATGTTCTTTGACAGTGATAACAGACTGTCTGAGAGGCCTGTCAATGGACAAAGTATCTCACTGTACATGTCGATCAGCATTCTCCTGTCTGCTGTTCCAGCAATGTTTACATTTGTGTCCTGTGTATTATAACTCGTTTGTGACCTCGCCCTCCGGTGATCTGACACATGAACTATCCTTTCCCCCTGGCCTGGCTGCAGCTCACTCGTGCTCGGTGACTAACCACGTGCAGATTCCGACTCTATACCAGCCTCTAAGATACACACAGCGAAAGAATTTGATCTGGTGACTTTGAGTTTCAGACCAAGTGATGGGACTTCACCAGCAGTCCTGTGCTGCTTCTCTCTCTCTGTCACTTGGAGCTGCTGTGACTGGGAAGCTGGAAGTTTTGGGTTATCATTGGAAAGTATAAAATCAGAAGGGGAGGGTTGTGGTGAGGGATTGGGAATGGGATGGAAAGCAGGAGGTCCATGGTCCCACCATCTGCAGCTTGTACATCTTCCCAGACAATAGGATGAGGGGGAGGTGGGAGTTAAGAAGGAACGTCAGGCAGCAACATAACATCATCCTGAATGCTCTCGGTGATGCCGGATGCCACGGGCTCTGACACAGCCGGTCCTATGATGTGGAGAATCATCTCCTCCCTCAGGCTCAGGGGATGAAGGTATGCCTGGTCCCCACCGGATCACTGCTGCTCCCTGTGTTTATGAGCCACCTTGTCCTGTAAGAGAGAGGGCAGAATGTCACTGATTGTGTTGCACTGTGTTTGGGTGATGTGCCTGCCATAGCTGAAGAGCTGGAGGCATGTGGAGGCAGGGAGAGGTGGATGTGAGGCTGGTATCAGTGGAAGGTGTGTGAGGGTGAGATGGAGTATGTGAATGTTAGGTGTGGGTCCTGAGTGTTAGGGACAGCTGATGGGTGAGTGATGGGGGTGTGGTTCATTGAGCAGTGTGAGAGGTTACTGGTGTTGACGGCAGGAGATGTCATGTGGAGATGAATTCACTGACATTGACCACCCGTGTGAGTTCATTTAACTTCTTCTGGCTCTTCTGCCAGGTCCTCGGGGCCAGACTTCTTGCACTGACCTCCCTGGCCACCTGCTCCTATTCACTTCGAAGTGCATTTCTTGAGGGTCTGCACCCCACCCCATGGGAACATGGCCTGTCTGCTCCTGTCACCCTCCATGACTAAGGCCTCCAGCACCACATCCGTGAACCGCAGAACCCTCTCTCTGTCCTAGTACTCCATTTACCTTGTCTCTAATTGCGGCATTTCACAGTCAGCAGCAGCCTCCTGTGATTCAGTGCAACTTCCCTTTAAGAGGAACAGACTGTGTTTAAGAGCTGAATCCTGGATGAAACACGAGCCAGCCTCACACAACCTTAGGGCCCAGCAGACAGACAGCACCGCGTGTAACCCTAGGCGGTACATAGAATTCGTGGAAATGAGAAGGCAGCAGGAAGTTTGTGTGTCACCTGCCTGAACATGAATAGGCAAGGGCAGATCACGAATTACAATCCTTACACCCGAAAAGCGAAGCAACCCCGATTTTCTCGCTATATCAATCTTCCTTTCATGTCCTCACTCGCTCTCTACACTCTCTGTCTATTTCTCATAGAATCAGAGACTGATGCAGTACAAAAGGAGGCTATTCGGCCCATTGTTTCAGTGCTGTCTCTTGGAATGAGCGACTTAATGAATTCCACCACCAACACCGGCCCCCCCCCTCAACTTTCTGCAGTCTCCTTTCTTTCCTATTCAAGTATTTGCTGAATTCTCTTTTGAATGATATTATTGAATCTGCTTCCATCATGTTTTCAGGCAGTGAATCCCATATCCCAACAACTCGCTGTGTAAGAAAATTCTCCTCATTTCACTTCTGGTTCTTTGCCAATTACCTTCAATCTATGTCTTCTTAATACTGAACTTCCTGACACTGGAAACAGTTTCACATTAATTACCCTATCAAAACCCTTAATGATTTTGAATTATATATTAAATCACCCCTTACCCTTCATTGCTCCAAAGAGAACAATCCCAGCTTTTCCAATCTCTCCACATAACTGAATTCCCAGATCCCTGGTACCATTCTAGTAAATCACCTCTGTATCTTCACTAAGTCCTTGACATCCTTATCAAAGTGTGGTGACCAGAACTGGACATAATTCTCCAGCTGGGACCTAACCAATGATGTACAAACACCAGCATTTCCTCATGAGTTTTATTACTCTGTGCCTCTCTCTCTGACACCAAGGACACTACATGTTACCATCAAAGATCTGTGTGTGACGCCGCAGGTCTCTCTAATCCTGCACCCGCTTTATAATGGTACCATTTATTTTATAATGTTTCTCCTCATACTTCCTACCCATGTCTCACTTCACACTTCACTGTGTTAAATTACATCTGCCATGTTCCTGTCCATTTCACCAGTCAGTCTCTGTCCTCCTGAAGTTTGTTACTATCCTTCTCACTGTTTATTAACATTTCTGAGTTTCCACCCATCACAAGACCTTGACATTATCCCCTCTGTACACAAGCCCATTGTATTAACATACTGCAACAGTGATCCCAACAGTGACCCTCGGGATAATAAAAGCAAAATACTGAGGATGATGGAAAGCTGAAATAAGTACAAGGAATGCTGGAAATACACAGCAGGTCTGACAGCATCTGTGGAGAGAGAAGTAGAGTTAATGATTCAGGTCAGTGACCCTTCTTCAGAACAGGGGAACGCCACTGTGTACTTCCCTCCAGACTGAACAATAAATATTCTCCACTACTCTCTGCTTTCTGCTTCGCATCTCGATCAGATCTGCTTTTACATTTCCCTGCTCTAAGTTGAACCATCCCAGCTACATAACTGTAATCCCTCATCCCTGGAAAAATTCCAGTAAAACTCTTTTATCCCCTCTCCAATGGACTCATGTCCTTCCTAAAATGTGGTTCCCTGTATTGGACACAATGCTCCAGGTGGAGCCGATCTAGTCTTTTCTATAGGTGTAACATAACATCCAGACTATTCGACTCTGTGTCTCTATTAATAAAACCTAGGAATCTATTTTCTTTGTTAACTGTTTGTTAACCTGTCCAGCTCACTTCAAAGATTGCACACAAACACCCCAGGTCTCTCTGTTATTCTCACCACCTTTAAAGTTGTGTTATCTCTCCTCATTCATCCACCTGAAGTTCGCTATCACCTTCTCAAAGGCTATTGGGGGTGGGTGATAACTGCTGGCCCAGCCAGCGACACCCACAACCCATGAATAAATAATATTATAAAATCTTTCCACAATGTATCACTTCACACATCTGCCAGGCCAATTAAATATTAGGAAAACTAAAGCCAGTGTTTTCAAACCCCACATCAAACATTTCTTAGCTACAGACCCCATCCCTCTCCTTGGCAACTGTCTGAGACTAAAGCAAAGTGTTTGCAACCTGGTGTCATAGTTGCTCCTGCGATGAGCTTCCTACCAAATATTCACGCTATCAATAAAACTGCCTATTTCCACCCCCTTAACAGAGGACGACTTCATCCCTGTCTCAGCTCCTCTGCTGATGAAACACTCCTCCTTGCCTGTGTTACCTGTAGACTTGACTATTCCAACACACTCCTGGCTGGTCTCCCACATTCTACCCGCCATAAACTTGAGGTGATGAAAAACACTGCTGCCCATGTCCTAACTCACACCAAGTCCTGTTCACCCATCACCCCCTGAACTCACTGACCGACATTGGATCCTGGTCAGCAACACATCAATTTAAAAACTCTCAGCCTTCTTTTCAAATGCTTCAACAGAGTTGCTTGCTAGGCCTTTACAGAGGGCAGTTAAGAGTCAATAACATTGCTGTGAGTCTAGAGTCATATGTGGGCTAGACCAGGAAAGGACGGAAGATTTTTTTCCCTAAAGGACATTAGTGAATCAGATGGCTCCATGACTGAGACTAGCTTTCTATTCCAGATTTTAACACACTCCTGGCTTGTCTCATACATTCTACTCTCTGTAAACTTGAGGTCATCCAAACTCTGCTGCTCTTGTGTAAACTCACACCAAGTCCCGTTCCCCGATCACTGACATACATCGGCTGCCAGTTAAGCAATGTCTTGATTTTAAAATTCTCAACCGTGTTTGCAACTCCCTCGATGTCCTCACACCTCCTTATCTAGGTCATATTCACCAGCCCCACTACCCTCCAAGACATCTGCACTCCTCCAATCCTGGTCTCTTGTGTATGCTTGATTTTCATCATTGCTCCACTGCCAGCCAGGTCTTCAGCTGCCTAGACCCAAAGCTCTGGAATTCCCTAACTACACCTCTTTTATTTTATTCGTGTGTGGGATATGTGCATCGCTGGCAAGGCCAGCATTTGTTCCCATCCCTAATTGCCCTTGACAAATGAGTGACTTGCTGGGACATTTCACCAGGCAGTTAAGGGTGAACCACATTGTTGAGGGTCTGGAGTCACATGGAGGCCAGATCACGTAAGGACAGCAGATTTCCTTCCCGAAAGGACATTAGTAAATCAGATCGGTTTTTACAACAATCGATGATAGATTCATGGCACTATTACTGAGACTAAATTTCATTTCCAGATTTTTATTAATGAATTGAAATTATTAATTGATTGAATTTTAATTCCCACCAACTGCCATGTGGGAATTGAACCCATGGCATTCGCCTGAACCTCTGGTTTTCTAGTTTAGTGACATTACCGCTATACCACTGTCACTGCCTCTATGTCTCACTTTCCTCCCTTAAGACACTACTTAATACCTCCTGCTTTGACCAAGAAATGTAAGTTGTTGTTGTTGGGCTTTGCCAGATATGATTTATCATTACCATATCCCTGCTGCCGTCCATTTATTGTCCCGTGTTTTTTTCCAAGCAACGAATGTTTTTGTCCTGGGCTGTGAAGTCTAGAAATTTCCCACCAGCGACGTTAGACTGACTGGTCAGTAATTACACCGTTTGCTCCATCTCTCCTTTTTTAAACCAAGTGTAACATTTACAACCCTTCCCATCTCTGGCATCAAGCCCATATCCAAGGAGGATTGGAACATTCTGTCACTGCCTCTGCTATTTTCAACATTCCTTCTCTCAGCATCCCCCACACATCCCATTCAGACAGGGTAAATGGTCTACTTTATTGTGGCACAAGAAGAGTTGGATTGAAAGGGGTTAACTGAACCTGTTTGTTCAGTGATTGTAATTAATGTCAGTCATCATGGACCCTAATTGTGTCGCTGGAGGGTTTCCCTCTTCTATTAATACAGGACTCCTTTCAGTGTGTTATCCCATAGTGTCAACAACAGCATCATTCCGGCGCTATCAAGGATCAGCAGCCCCAGCGAGAGAGAGGATAGACCAGAATCTGAGAACAATAGATTGGAATGTTACAACAATGGGTCAGAATCTGAGAACAATAGATTGGAATGTTACAACAATGGGTCAGAATCTGAGAACAATAGATTGGAATGTTACAACAATGGGTCAGAATCTGAGAACAATAGATTGGAATGTTACAACAGTGGGTCAGAATCTGAGAACAATAGATTGGAATGTTACAATAATGGGTCAGAATCTGAAAACAATAGATTGGAATGTTACAACACTGGGTCAGAACATGAGAAAAATAGCTTGGGATGTTACAACCATGGGAAGCAGGAGTTTCTCCTATTAGCTTGGCCTAGTTACTGCAGATTATTTTTGGCTAACATTAGATGATCGGATGTATTATGCACTGAAGATGATTCAAATGGAAATGGAAAAGTCCTGGGGAAAATTGATGTCCAGTGAGATTTGGGTGTTCAGGTCCACTGTTCCCTGAAGGTGGCAACGCAGGTAAATAGAGTGGTCAAGAAGGCATACGGCATGCTTTCCTTCATCGGACGGTGCATTGAGTACAAGAGTTGGCAGGTCATGTTACAGTTGTATAGGACTTTGGTTCGGCCACATTTGGAATACTGTGTACAGTTCTGGTCGCCACATTATCAAAAGGATGTGGATGCTTTGGAGAGGGTGCAGAGGAGGTTCACCAGGATGTTGCCTGGTATGGAGGGCGCTAGCTATGAAGAGAGGTTGAGTTGATTAGGATTATTTTCATTAGAAAGACGGAGGTTGAGGGGGGACCTGATTGAGGTGTACAAAATCATGAGAGGTATAGACAGGGTGGACAGCAAGAGGCTTTTTCCCAGAGTGGGGGTTTCAATTACGAGAGGACACGAGTTCAAAGTGAAAGGGGAAATGTTTAGGGGGGATATGCGTGGAAAGTTCTTTACGCAGAGGGTGGTGGGCACCGGGAACGCGTTGCCAGCGGAGGTGGTAGACGCGGGCACGATGGAGTCTTTTAAGATGTATCTAGACAGATACATGAATGGGCATGAAGAAAAGAGATACAGAACCTTAGAAAATAGGCGACATGTTTAGAGAGAGGATCTGGATCGGCGCAGGCTTGGAGGGCCGAAGGGCCTGTTCCTGTGCTGTAATTATCTTTGTTCTTTGTTCTTTGTTCTTTTATCCCATCCTCGCTATTATTGGTGTCCCTGGTGATTCTCTGTATCCAACGTTTAGAATTATAAACATATTTTACAGATTTAATGTTCTTGTCATGTCAATCTTGGGAAGTCTGAAGCCATTGTATTCAGTCACTGCCACAAACTCCATTCCCTATCCACTGTCTGCATTCCTCTCGCTGCCCAATGTCTGGGGCTGAAACAGACTGTTTGCGACCTCTGCATCCAGTTGACACTGAGCTGAGTTCATCTCCATATTCTCTCCATCACCAACCCTGCCTATCACCACCTCTGTCAAATGTCCCATCTCCACCTCTGCCTCAGCCCATCGACCGCATAAACCCTCATCTGTGCCTTTGTTAAATCCACACTTGACTATTACAATTCTATCCTGGTCACCTTCCAATTCTATCCTGGTCACCCTCACAGTTATTAACCTCCATAAACCACAGCCCATCCAGAAATCTGCTGCCTGTGTTCTAACTCACACCAAATCCCGATCACCCATCACCCCTGTGCTCACTGATCTACATTGTCTTCCGGTCTGGCAACACCTTAATTTTAATATTCTCATTCTTGTCTTTGGATCTCTCCATGGCCTCACCACTCCAATTAGCCCTATTCCCCTCTCGATTTCACATATTCTTGTAAATCTTATGCCTTTGAAACTTTTTAAAATTCCCTTTTGAAAGTGAATTTCTTTCCCCTCCCGAGCACCTCTGGCTGTGATTTTTACACTAAGGTGCCACTGGTGCCAATGTAACAAAAACCTGGATCTATAAAAACGATGTGAATGGAACCGCCAACCACTTCTCGTGTGGCCAGCACAGTCCCCCATTCTGTGTAGGGATCTAGCCTGGGTGCACTGTGCATTTGCTGTTAGTCTGAGGAGGGGTTTGGAGTAACGTCAATGTCCCTTTCTAGCAGCTAATATGTACATCTTTGAAACTTGGTCCGTGCGTGTCCACTGATCGCGTGTGTTAGTCACTCACAACTGAGCATACATTGAGCAGCACCAGGAATCCCCTCTAGTATTTTTAAAAGAACCAGGCTTCCTGGTCCTGAATATTGAGGGATATTTGACATTCAAGAAGAATAGGAAGCTAGGTAAATGTGGAGGGGTGACACTGTTAATCAAGGATGGTGTTGGGGCATTAGTTCGAGATGACCTTGGTTCAGGGGATCAAAATGTAGAATCGATTTGGGTGGAGGTGAGGAATACCAGGAGAAAGAAGTCCCTAGCAGGAGTGGTCTACAGACCTCCTAACAGTAATCACAATGTAGGACATCGTATACAAGAAGAAACATTGTTTACTTGTGATGGACATACGGCAATAATCATGGGTGATTTTAATCTACATATAAACTGGAAAAATCAGATTGGGGACAGTAACCCGGATGAAGAGTTCATAGAATGCTTTCGAGGTAGTTTCTTGGAGCAGCACGTTCTGGAAACAACCAGAGATAAGGTTATATTAGACTTCGTATAATGTAATGTGACAGGATTAATTAATGACCTCAGAGTAAAGGCACCTCTAGGTAGCAGCGACCACATTATGACTGAATTTAACATCCAGTTTGAAAGAGAGAAGAGTGGATCTAAGATCAGTATTTTAAACGTGAATAAGGGAAACTATTTGGGCATGAAAGTTGAGCTCGTTGAAGTGAACTGGGTTACTCGTCTTGGAGATAGGTCAATAGAGAAGCAGTGGCAGACATTTAAGGGGATATTTCAGGAATACTCCATAATTAGTATATTCCTACTATAAGGTGGAGGACCCAACAGCAGTTTAGTAAGAAATTACGGAACACATCACACTTAAGGAAAAGGCAGATAATTGTGCAAAGATGAGTGGCAGTTCAGATGATTGGTCAGAATATAAAGAACAGCAGACAATGGCTAACGGGTTAATCAGGAGAAAGACATTCGAGTATAATAGGAAGCTAGCTAGAAATGTAAAAATGGATTGCAAGAGTTTCTCGGCGTATTTAAAAAGGAGAAGATTAAGTAAAAAGAGCGTTGGTCCTCTGGACAGTGAGAATGTGGAGTTAATAGTAGATAAAAAGGAAACAGCGGATGCAATGAACAAATATTTTGTTTCTGTCTTCACTATAGAGGATACAAGAAACATTCCAGTAGTAGCTGTAAATCAGGAGATGGAAGGAAGAGAGAAACTTGGTGAAAATACAATTGCCAGGGAAGCATTACTGAGCAAACTTATGGAGTTGCGGGCTGAAAAGTCCACGGGTCCTGATGGGCTTCATCCTAGAGTCTTAAAAGAGGTGGCTAATGAGGTAGTAGTCGTGTTGTTGTTAATTTTTCAAAGTTCACTAATTTTGGAACGGTTCCATCAGACTGGAAAGTAATAAATATAACCCCTCTATTCAAGACGAGGGGGATGCAGAAAGCAGGTAACTATAGGCCAGTTAGCTTGACATCTGTCGTGGGGAAGATGTTTGAATCGATCATTAAGGAGGCTTTCGCTGGGCACTTAGAAAAACTCAAGGTAATCGCGAATAGACAGCATTGTTTTATGAAAGGGAAGTCATCTTTAACCAATTTATTGGAGTTCTTTGAAGGAGTAACATGCGATATGGGTAAAGGGGAGCCCTTAGACATACTGCGCTTGGATTTCCAGAATGCATTAGACAAGGTGCCACATAAAAGGTTATTGTGCAAAGTAGGAGCTCATGGTGTAGTGGGTAGCATATTAGCTTGGATCGAAGTTTTATTGGCCGGTTGCCGAAAAGAGGGAGTATGCATGAATGGGTCCTTTTCAGATTGGCAGGATGTGACAAGTTGAGTCCATCATGGGTCTGTGCTGGGGCCTCAACATTTTACAATTTATATGAAAGACTTAGATGAGGGAAGCGATGGCATGTTAGCTAAATTTGTAGATGACTCAAAGATAGGTAGGAAAGTATGTTGTGAAGAGTGCACAAGGAGGGTGTAGTCCAATATAGATAGGTTGAGTGAGTGGGGAAAAACATCTGACAGATGGAGTCTAATGTGGGAAAATGTGAAGTTTTTCACTTTGGCAGGAGGACTGCAAAATTCCGAGGTGCTGAGGGATCTAGGTTCTGTAGTGCATGAGTCACAAACAGTTAGTAGGTAGGTACAGCAAGTAACAAAGAAGGCTAATGGAATGCTCTCCTTTATTACAAGAGGAATTGAAAATAAAAGTCAGCATGTGATGCTTCAGTTATACAGGGCATTGGTGAGACCACATCTCGAATACTGTCTGTAGTTTTGGTCTCCTTATTTAATGAAGGATGTGAATGCTTTGGAGGCGGTTCAGATGTGGTTTACCAGATTGATACCAGGATTGAGCAGGTTGTGTTCTGAGTAAAGGTTGGACGGACGGTCTTGTTTTCACTGGAATTTAGAATGGTGAGGGGAGATTTGACTGAAGTTTATAAGAACCTGAAAGGCCTTGACATGGTGAATGAGGAAAGGATGTTTCCTCTTGTGGGTGAGTCCAGTACTAGGGGGCACTGTTTCGAAATTAGGGGTCGCTGCTTTAGGACAGAGAGGAGGAGACATTTTTCTCTGGAGGGTTGTGTGACTTTGGAATTCTCTGCCATAGAAGATGGTGGAGACGGGGTCATTGAATATTTTTAAGGTGGAGATAGATAGATTCTTATCAGGCCAGGGAATGAAAGGTTATCAAGGTTAGATGGGAGTGTGGAATTCGAAACACAAACCGATCAGCTATGATCTGATTGAATGGCGGTGCAGACTGGAGGGGCCGAATGGCCTACGTCTGCTCCTAGTTCATATGCGTGTATTTTTTACTCAGCTTACATGTGAGGTGCTTTTGACTTACTTCTGTTATTGTAAAGTTAGTGGAGGTGCTGTGGATGTTTTTCTGGAGGTTGCGTTGTGAGCTTCTGCAGACATTCATGGAGGACAGAGGATTTGCTAACCGAACTCTGGACGAGTTATGGGGACTGTAGTTACATGACCTACAAATGGAGCAGAGGCTGGAGAGGGGAAACTCTGTAAAGTGGGAGGAGGAGGGGGCTCTGCCCTACCCACCCCGGGTTCTCCAAGAGCAAACAGAGCAGTGGTCCTAATATCGAGCCCTGGGGAACACCACTGTATACTCACCTGGAGTCTGACCAACAACCTTTCACCATTTCTCTCTGTTTACTTTTCATTAGCCAATGTTATATCCACAATATCACTGTCACTTTAATCCATAGGTTTCAGTTTTCCTAACCTGTCTATTGAATGTCATTTGATCAACCACCTTTTGAACGTCCATATATATAACTTCAATCACACCACCCTCATCAGCCCTCTCCATTGTTTTATCAAAGAACTCCATCAAGTTTACCTCACCACCACCTCTCTCCACTTCTCCACTGTTGTTAAATTATCAGACTGCTTATGCAACATCCAGTACTGGATGAGCAGAAATTTCCTCCAATAAAATATTGGGAATACTGAAACCATTGGGCTGGACTCTGTTGGGCTCCTGATGTAGGTCTCCATGGAGCCACACATCGGGATTGCTGGGCCTGATCTTTCCAGCTGTGCAGAGGCTCGTGGCTCCCCGCCCACTCCCCCCCAACCGCTCGGCAGCGGTACCCTCCTTTAAATATTTCAATAAACTTAATGCATATATTTCAGTCCAATTCCCTGTGATCTTACTTACAGCCCGGGATCTTCCATGCAGCGGCTGACACTCACACACCTTCATAATAAAAGCAGAATACTGCAGATGCTGGAAATCTGAAATAAAATCCAGAAATGCTGGAACCACTCAGCATGTCTGGCAGCATCTGTGGAAAGAGAGGCAGAGTTAACGTTTCGGGTCAGTGACCCTTCTTCTCACACACCGTCGCTTTCCCGTCCAGGGAAAGCCAGCACCACAGAGGTGGGGAAGGGGGGAAAGTAGGATTTTTAGAGTACTGATGGGGTGGGGTGTGGTGGCTGGTGCTTGTGGTGGGCGTGGTCAACTCTGCATTAATAGTGTAGGGGAAGAAGGGCAAACTCTACACTTTGGACAGTTGTTGGGTTGCGAGGGTACTCGGCAGTTTAAGTCTTTGGCGGGGCTGGTGGGAAGGCAACTATACAATGTAAGTTTTTGGGGGGAAATGGGCAACATTTTATTTGCAGTGCACTGGCGGGGGTGTGTGTACGGGGTTAAACTTTGCACTTTTTGTGGCAGGTCTGGTTGCCCTTTAAAAATGTCACCAGTGTCTATACAGAGACAGCTGACAACACTACTGTTGTCGCTCAGGCCGTCCCTGTTACGTGATTGGGGGTGGAGTGGGCGGCCCGTTCACTGTATTAAAATGAGACGTCGCCTGCTACATCACAGTGGCATAGCAGACACAGACTGCACATATGGGCCACCAATGTTTCGCACTCCGCTGGGGAGAATAAAATTCAGCCCCTTGTTTTTGCTTCCCGCTCCAATCTCCCTTCCCTAGCTAGCAATTCCTTCCTTCTTCCTAGTAACTGTCTGACATTACTATAGTCTGTTCACAACCTTGGTGTCACATTGGACCACAAAATAGGCTTCTAACCTCACACTGGTGCCATCACCACAATCGCCTATTTCCATCTCTGTAACATCACCTGACTAAATCCCTGCCTCAGCTCTTCTGCTGCTGAAACCCTCATTCAAGAAAAGAGGCGCTGCTGGATCTGCTACTTGGGAATGAGGTGGGCCAAGTGGATCAAATACCAGTAGGGAAGCACTTAAAGGACAGTGGTCATTACATCATAAGGTTTAGGCTGACTACATAAAAGGACAAAGGGTAAGAATAATTAACTAGGGGAAGGCCAACTTCAGCGGGGTAAGAATGCAGCTGGGGAAAATAAATTGGAGTCAACGATTGGCAGGAAAACAATAGCTGAACAATGGGCTACCGTCAAAGAGGAGATAGTTTGGGCTCAGTCAAGGTATATTCCTTCGAAGGGGAAAGGTAGTGTAATCAAATCCAGAGCTCCCTGAATTACAAAAGAGGTGAGTGACGTAGAGATTAAGATGAAGAAGAAAAAGTGTGCTTATGACAGACGCCAGGTAGACAATCCTACTCAGAACCAGGCAGAGCGGAAGCATAAAAGCAAGTAAGAGAAGTAAAATAGAATATGAGAAGAGTCTGGCGGCTAGAATTAAATGGAGTTCCTAAGTTTTCTATAGATGTATAAACAGGTAGCAAAAGGAGGAGTTGCACCAATTAGGGGCCACACAGAGGATTTGCACATGCATGCAGAAGGCATAGTTGAGGTATTAAATGAATACGTTGCATCTGTCTTTACCAAGTGTAACAAAAGTGATTCTTTTTTGGTTAAAAAAAAATATTTCTAAAGGCATTTATGGTTCAGCTGAATAAATGTTGGACCGTTTTTTTAAAATTAAAAATTGAACCACCAAGAGGTCACTGAGAGGGAGCTGGACTGGCAACAGAGTTACTGGTTATCACAAGGCTCGGGTTGGAGATGAAGTCGAAACCCTGGTAGCGGGCAGAAAAGTGATACGTTCTCCTTTGATTAGACAAGCCCCGTTGTCGCAGAGAACACCTGGGATGGACAGAAAAACTGACAAGCTTTCTGGTTGTCGGTCAGTGTGTGTGGTTTTACCTTCTGGAAGGAGATAACGTCAAGTCTGAAGAAAAAGTCAAGAAAGCAGAGAAGACCACAACCCAGCTCATTTTCCAGAAGTTCCAGAACAGACCTTGTGAAGTCCACGGAGTTGAGTCATCTTGTTTCCTGTTTGAAGAAAGCCTGCTAAAAATAATTCTCAATGCCGCCTGAAGAGAACTGTTGTCTGGTAACCTGGATGTGTGTGCTCAGAAGTTAGACTGCATGCTGGTTTGGAACAACATAACTCATCTGCTGCTTCCTTCAAAATGGGCAACGAGTTAACCCAAATGCTTTTTGTTTGTAACAGAGCTCTGATCGAAAAATCTTTTTTTTTAGATCTTGTTTTCGGTTAACCAGTGTATATGTCTGTGTTTGAATTTTAAGGGACTAAGGTAAAAAAAAGTAACTTTAAAATTTGTTTCTGGTAAAAAGGGACTTTGAAGTTTGGTTAAGGTGGGAAGGGGAAGTTAAAAATTAATTGTTGGATTTTTAAAAATTTGATCTGTGATATTGTTTTACTTCATTTCTAGTTGAGACTTTTTTATTCGATCCTGGGATGTAGGCATCACTGGCTAGGCCAGCATTTATTACCCATCTCTCCATAACCCTTGAGAAGGTGGTGGTGAACTGCCTTCTTGAATCGCTGCAGTCCATGGGAGGTAGATTCACTCACAATTGTGTTCGGAATGGACATCCAGGATTTTGACCCAGCGACAGTGACGGAATGACGATATAGTTCCAAGTCAGAATGGTGTATGACTTGGAGGGGAACTTGCAGGTGGTGATGTTCCCATGCATTTGCTCCCCTTGTCCTAGATGGTAGAGGTCGCGGGTTTGGAAGGTGCTTTCTAAGGTGCCTTGGTGCATTGCTGCAGTGCATCTTGTATACGGTACACACTGCTGCCACTGTGCGTCAGTGGTAAAGGGGGAGCATGTTTGTGGATGGTGTGCCAATCAAATAGGCTGCTTTGTCCTGGATGATGTCGAGCTTCTTGAGTGTTGTTGGAGCTGCAGCCATCCAGGCGAGTGCAGAGTATTCCATCACTCTCTTGACTTGTGCCTTATAGATGGTGGACAGGCTTTGGGGAGTCAGGAGGTGAGTTACTCGCTGCAGGATTCCTGGTCTTACACCTGCTTCATTTATGATAAACTGTTAATTGTTTAGTTCAGTAAAGTGTGTTCTATTGTGATGAGAATAGTGTATCTGATGGACTGTTTCAGCAAGTGGAAAAATGAGAAAAAAATGCTGTGACCTGTGGAGAAGCTGGACTGAATGAACAGTGCACACCTCTCGCCTCGGGTCATAACACAAGGAAGAAGGTACAACACAGGCAATGGCGAAAGAGCAGGTAATTAAAAAACAAGAAGGGTTTAAAATTGATAAAGTGGACATATTAGATAGGCTGTCTAGAAGTAAAGTGAATAAAGCACCAGGGCCAATGAGGTGCATCCAAGGATTATGAGGGAAGTGAGTGTGGAAATCGCAGAGGCACTGGCCATAAATTCTCAATCTTCCTTAGACTAGGGGTGATGCCGGAGGACTGGAGAATTGCAACTATTACATCCTTGTTCAAAAATGGGTGTAAAGATAATCCCAAGAACTCCAGGCCAGTCAATTTAACTGCAGTGGTGGGGAAACTTCTAGTAATAATAATTCGGGACAAATTAATAGTCACATGGACAAATTCGGGTTAAGTAAGGAAAACAGCATGGATTCCTGAAGGGCAAATACTATTTAACTAACAGCCTGGACATTTTGAGAAGGTAACAGAGAGGGTTGATGATGGCAATGCGATTGATGTGGTGTATTGTATTTACAAAAGGCATTTGATACTGTGCCACATAACGGACTTGTGAGAAAACTTATAGTTCATGAATGAAAAGGGACGGTAACAACATGGATATGGCTTTGGCTGAGTGGCAGGAAAGAAAGAATTGTAGTTTGTGGATGTTTTTGGGGGGCTGGAGGAAAGGATGGAGGTCCCCAGGGGTCAGTGTTGGCACCCTTGATTTTCCTGATATATATTACAAGAGCGACGTATCAATTCATTCCATCTTCGCTGCCTCCGGAGAATCCTTGGCATCAGGTGGCAGGATCATATCTCCAACGTGGAAGTCCTCGAGGCGCCCAATATCCCCAGCATATACACCCTACTGAGTCAGCAGCGCTTGAAATGGCTTGGCCATGTGAGCCACATGGAAGATGTTAGGATCCCCAATGACGCATTGTACAGCGAGCTTGTCACTGGTATCAGACCCACCGGCCATCCGTGTCGCTGCTTTAAAGACATCTGCAAACGCGAAATGAAGTCCTGTGACATTGACCACAAGTTGTGGGAGTCAATTGCCAGTGATCTCTAGTGCTAGCAGATAGCCATAATGGCGGGTCTGAAGAATGGCAAGTCGAAGAGACTTAACAGTTGACAGGAAAAAAGACAAAAGTACAAGGAGAGAGCCAACCGTGAAATAGCCTCGACAACCAATTTTATCTGCAGCGCCTGTGGAAGAGCCAATTCACTCTAGAATTGGCCTTTATAGCCACTCCAGGTGCGGCTCCACAAACCACTGACCACCTCCAGGCGCTTATACATTTTCTCTCGAGACAAGGAGGCCAAAGAAGGTAACTGACCAAGACCATGGTGTTCAGGGCACAAATTCAGAGTTTGCAGATGATACGAAACGTGGAAGCATTGTGAACTGTGAGGAGGATGGTGTTGAATTTCAAAAGTACTTAGACAACTTGGTGGAAAGGGCAGGCAGGTGGCAGATGAATTTTAATGCAGAGAAATATGAAGTGATTCATTTTGGGAGGAAGAATATTGAGGTAATGTAAAATAAAGGGCAAAGCATTATAAAGGAGCAGAGAGACCGAGGTGTATATGTGCATAAGTCATTGATGTTGGCAGGACAGGTTGAGAGAGCATTTAATATAGCATACAGTATCCTGGGCTTTATTAACAGGGACATTCAGTACAAGAGCAAGGAAGTTATGTTGAACTTATATAAAACACTGATTCAGCCTCAGCTGAAGTATTCTGTCCAATTCTGGGCACCACACTTTAGGAAGATTGTGAGGGCATTGGAGAGAGTACAGAAAAGATCCATGAGAATGCTTCCAGGCATGAGGAATTTCAGTTATGAAGATAGACAGGAGAAGTTAGGATCATTTTCCTTGGAGAAGAGAAGGCTGAGAGGTGAGTTGATTTGATAGAGTTGTTCAAAACCATGAGGGGTCTGGACAGAGGAGATAGAGAGAAACTGTTTCCACTCGTGAAAAGAATCGAGAACGAGAGGGCACAGATTGAAATTAATGGGTAAGAGAGGCAGAAGTGACATGAGGCAATATTTTCTCACGCAAGGAATGGCTAAGGACTGGAATGTACTGCCTGAGAATGTGATGGAGACAGGTTCAATTGAAGCATTCAAAATGCAATCAGACTGTTATCTGAAAAGGAAGAATGTGCAGGGTTATGGGGAGAAGGCGGGGAATGGCATGAAGTTAATTGCTCTTTCGGTGAGCCGATGTGTACATGATAGACTGAATAGCCTCCTTCTGTGCTGTAATAATTATGTGATTCCCTGATTCATGCCTTTCTTACCTCTGTGCATAACTATTCCAACTCACTCCTGGCTGATCTCCCACATTCTACACTCTGTAAACTTGAGGTCATCCAAAACTCTGCTGCCCATGTCCTAGCTCACACCAAGTTTTCTTCCTCTATCACTGACCGACATGGCTCCCAGTCAAGCAATGTCTTGATTTTAAAATTCTCATCCTCGTTTTCAATACCTCCATAGAACAAAGAACAAAGATAATTACAGCACAGGAACAGGCCCTTCGGCCCTCCAAGCCTGCGCCGATCCAGATCCTCTCTCTAAACATGTCGCCTATTTTCTAAGGTTCTGTATCTCTTTACTTCCTGCCCATTCATGTATCTGTCTAGATACATCTTAAAAGACCCTATCGTGACCGCGTCTAACACCTCCGCTGGCAACGCATTCCAGGCACCCACCACCCTCTGCGTAAATAACTTTCCACGCATATCCCCGCGAAACTTTTCCCCTCTCACTTTGAACTCGTGAACCCTAGTAATTGAATCCCCCACTCTGGGAAAAAGCTTCTTGCTATCCACCCTGTCTCTCCCTCGCATGATTCTGTACACCTCAATCAGGTCCCCCCTCAACCTCCGTCTTTCTAATGAAAATAATCCTAATCTACTCAACCTCTCTTCATAGCCAGCGCCCTCCATACCAGGCAACATCCTCTGCACCCTCTCCAAAGCATCTACATCCTTTTGGTAATGTGGCGACCAGAACTGCAGGCAGTATTCCAAATGTGGCCGAACCAAAGTCTTATACAACTGTAACATGACCTGCCAACCCTTGTACTCAATACCCCGTCCGATGAAGAAAAGCATGCCATATGCCTTCTTGACCACTCTATTGACCTGCGTTGCCACCTTCAGGGAACAATGGACCTGAACACCCAAATCTCGCTGTACATCAATTTTCCCCAGGACTTTTCCATTTACTGTATAGTTCACTCTTGAATTGGATCTTCCAAAATGCATCACCTCGCATTAGCCCTGATTGAACTCCATCTGCCATTTCTCTGCCCAACTCTCCAATCTATTTACATTCTGCTGCATTCTCTGACAGTCCCCTTCACTATCTGCTACTCCTCCAATCTTCGTGTCGTCTGCAAACTTGCTAATCAGACCACCTATACTTTCCTCCAAATCATTTATGTATATCACAAACAACAGTGGTCCCACCACGGATCCCTGTGGAACACCACTGGTCACACGTCGCCATTTTGAGAAACTCCCTTCCACTGCTCCTCTGTCTCCTGTTGCCCAGCCAGTTCTTTATCCATCTAGCTAGTACACCCTGGACCCCATGCGCCCTCACTTGCTCCATCAGCCTACCATGGGGAACCTTATCAAACGCCTTACTGAAGTCCATGTATACGACATCTACAGCCCTTCCCTCATCAATCAACTTTGTCACTTCCTCAAGGAATTCTATTAAGTTGGTAAGACATGACCTTCCCTGCACAAAACCATGTTGCCTATCACTGATAAGCCCATTTTCTTCCAAATGGAATAGATCCTATCCATCAGTATCTTCTCCAGCAGCTTCCCTACCACTGACGTCAGGCTCACCGATCTATAATTACCTGGATTATCCCTGCTACCCTTCTTAAACAAGGGGACAACATTAGCAATTCCCCAGTCCTCCAGGACCTCACCCATGTTTAAGGATGCTGCAAAGATATCTGTTAAGGCCCCAGCTATTTCCTCTCTCGCTTCCCTCAGTAACCTGGGATAGATCCCATCCGGACGCTGGGACTTGTCCACCTTAATGCCTTTTAGAATACCCAACACTTCCTCCCTCCTTATGCCGACTTGACCTAGAGTAATCAAACATCTGTCCCTAACTTGAACATCCGTCATGTCCCTCTCCTCGGTGAATACCAATGCAAAGTACTCGTTTAGAATCTCACCCATTTTCTCTGACTCCACGCATAACATTCCTCCTTTGTCCTTGAGTTCTCTAGTTACCCTCTTGCTCCGTATATATGCTCCCTATCTCTGTAATATCCTCTAGCTCCACAATCCGCCAAGATATCTGTGCATCTCTAATTCTGGCCTCTTGTGCAGCCCTGATTTTCATCACTCCACCACTATTATCTGCACCTTTAGCTAATGAGGCTCCAAGTTCGAGAATACCCTCCCTTCACCTCTCCGCTTCTCCACCTCGCTTTCATCCTTTAACACGCCCGTTAAAACCTACTTCTTTGACCAAGCTTTTAACTAGTATCTCATTTTCGGGAAGCACCTTGGGACATTTCATTATGTTAAAGGCGCTATATAAATATAAGTTGTTGTTGAAGTTTGCCAAACATGATTTGTTATTACCAGACCCCTACTGCTTCTTGTTTGTTATCGTATGTTTTTCAAAGAAACGAATATATTTCTCCTGGGTTGTGACCCCATGAAATTTCCCCAGTAGTGATGCGTGTCTGACTGCTCAGTAATTACAGGGTTTACTCTATCTCTCCTTTTCTGAACAGGGTGTAACAATTACAGTGCTCCAGTCCTCTGTCATCGCTCCCATATCCAAGGAGGATTGAAAGATTCTGGCCAGTGCCTCTACTATTTTCACCATTCCTTCCCTCAGTAACCCTCACGCATCCTGTCCAGAGTAAATTTTCTGCTTTATTGTGGTATGCAAGGTGTCGGAATGAAAGAGGTTAACGGAATCTATTTGCTCAGTGACTGTAATTAATGTCAGTCTCTATGGAACCTAATTATTTCACTGGAGGTGCTCCATCTTCTAATAGTAAGGGACTGTTTTCAATGTGTTTTCACATAGTGTGAGTGGGAGCATCATCCCTGACACTAATAGGGACCAGCGTCTCCAGAGAGAGGGGGAGGATGGATCAGAATCCGAGGACAATAGATTGGAATCTGACAATAATGGGTCAGAATCTGAGAACAATAGATTGTAATGTTACAAAAATGGGCAGGGGGTTATCCTGGGATCTTGACACTCTTTCTGCATATTATGATCGGCTACCATTCGCATCTCGCATCAATTACGCAGTGAACATTATTCAATACATTTACTATCTCATCCTCGCTATCGTTGGTGTTCCTGGTAAGTCTCTATATCCAGCTCTTCATTCTATAAACTATGTTAAACTGCATTACTGTACTTCTCATTTACTCTGCCCTTGCTGATTTTGGTATCCCTCCAGCTATTATCTTTATATAACCATTGCTATCCACATTATGGTTTGTGTAATTTAATCTCTCATCTTTGCTTCTGTTGTTGCCCCGGTAAGAGTCTAGTTCCAGCCATGAGATATGTAAACCTTGCTTCACTGAAATACTGATTTGGAATTTTTTTTTTTTTTTGAAGACTGAAGCTAGTGTCATTGGTCTCCATAAGAAACTTCATACCCTATTTGTGAACCACTTACCTTTCACTGGCCAGTGTCTGAGACTGAGCAAGACAGTCTACAACCTCTGTAGTAATTTAAACCTGAGCTGATTTCACCTCCATATTCTCTCCATCAACAAACATGCCTACTACCACCTCTGCAATAACTGCCATCTCCACCTCGGCCTCAGCCCATCTGCTGCATAAACTCTCATTTCTGCCTTTGTTAAATCTACACGTGACTATTCCAGTACTATCATGGTCACCTTCCCAGTTATAAACCTCCATAAACCACATCCCAGCCTGCGGCGCTTTCTCAGTGAACATCAACGTCAGCTCGAGGAACAACACCTCATTGTCCGATTAGGCATTCTACAGACTTCCAGACTGAACATTGAGTTCAATAATTTCAGATCAAGACTGGCTCTTTTAATTATTTTGCTTTATCATTTTTTTTGCCATGTCCTGGCCTTAAACTGGATTTTTTTATGTTGCTGCTTTTGGCTTGGGCTGTTCATTATTTTGTCATTTAACACGTTCGCTGCACTAACACTTTGTCTTTCACCACACCACAAGCACACTCTCTTTGCCTTTGCCCCATGACATCCTTGTCAGTTAATCTCTATGACCCTCTGTCCTTTCAACACCTCTTTTTTCTCTTTTGCCCCACCCTTGCTTTATTTCCTTAAAACCTGACCTTTCTAACCTTTGCCAATTCCGATGAAAGGTCACAGGCCTGAAGCGTTAACTCTGCTTCACTCTCCACAGATGCTTCCAGACCTGCTGAGTCTTTCCAGCACTTTTTGTTTTCATTTAAGACTTGTAGTGGAGTTCCCCAGGGATCAATGTTGGGATCGTTTCTCTTCCTGACAAATATTAATGACATGGACCTTGGTGCACAGGGCACAATTTCAAAGTTTGCAGATGATGCAAAACTTGGAAGCATTGTGAACTGTGAGGAGGATAGTGTAGAAATTCAAACGGACATAGACAAGTTGGTGGAATGGACAGACAGGTGGCAGATGAAGTTCAATGTGGAGAAATGTGATGTGATTCATTTCGATAGGAAGAACATGGAGAGGCAATATAGAATAAATTATACAACTCTAAAGGGTGTGCAGGAGCAGAGGACCTGGGTGTATATATGCATGGGTCATTGAAGTTGGCAGGAGAGGTTGAGAGCACTTAATAAACCAGACAGTATCCTGTGCTTTATTCACAGCAGCATGGAATGCAAAAGCAAAGAGGTTATTTTGAACTTGTATGAGACACTAGTTTGGCCTCAGTGGCAGTATTACGTCTAGTTCTGGGCACCACACTTTAGGTAACGTGAAGACATTGGGGAGTGTACATAAACATTCACAAGAATGGTTCCAGAGATGAAGAATATCAGTTATGAAGAGAGACTGGAGAACTGGGAACATTTTCCTTAGAGAAGAGAAGGCTGAGAGGAGATTAGAAAAAAGGTATTCACAATTATGAGGTGTCTGGACAGAGTGGATAGGGAAAAACTGTCCCCACTCCTGAAAGGTTCTAAAACGAGAGGGCAAAGAATAAAAGTAATTGGTAAAAGAAGCAGAAGTAACATGAAGAAAACTTTTTCACACAGCGAGTGCTTAAGGTCTGGAATGCACTGCCTGAGAGTGTGGTGGAGGCAGATTCAATCGAGGCATTCAGGAGGAAATTGGATAGCTGTCTGAAAAGGAAAATTGCACAGAGTTACAGGGAGAAGACAGGGAAGCGGTACTAGATGAATTGCTCTTTTGGACAGCCAGTGCAGACACGATGGACAGAATGGCCGCCTGTAACAATTCTGTGATTCTGTGACAGTTGACCACAAAATGAGCTTCCACCGTTATATTCGTGCCATCACTATCACCACCTATTTCCACTTCAATAACATCGCCTGATTTCACCCCTGTCTTAACTCATCCGCTGCTGAAGCTCTCAGTCATGCTTTCATTACCTGTAGACTGGACTATTCGAACTCATTCTCCCACATTCTACTGTCTGTAACCTTGAGGTCATCTAAAACTCTGCTGCCTGTGCCTTAACTCAGAGCAAGTCTAATTCCCCAATCACTGACCGACATCAGCTCACAGTCAAGCAATGTCTTGATTTTAAAATTCTCATTCTTGTTTTCCAATCCCTCCATTGCCTCACCCCTCACTAACTCTGTAATCCCCTCCAGCCCCACAAACCTCTGAGATATCTCTGCTCCTCTAATTCTGGCCTCTTGTGCATCCCTGATTTTAATTACTCCACCATTGTGGCCACACCTTCAGTTGCCTCGGCCCAAAGCTCTGGAATACACGCCCGACACAGCTCCATCTCTCCATCTCTCCACCTCGCTTTTATCCTTTAAGACACTCCTTTAAAACTTGCCTCTTTGACCAAACATTTGGTCACCTAACCTAATATCTCCCTTGGTGGTTCAGTGTGATACTTTGTTTCATAATGCTGCTGTGAAGTACCTTGGGATAAGTTCTTGCTGAACTTTGCCAGACATGATTTGTCATTAGCATATCCATGCGGCTTGAAATTTATTATGCTATGCTTTTCCAAGCAAATAATATTTCTGTCCTGGGTTGTGAAATTTCACCACCACTGACGTCAGATTGACTGGACAGTACAGGGTTTACCACATCCCTCCTTTTTGTAAACTAGGTGTATAATTTGCAGCCCTCCAGTGCTCTGTCATCACTCCTATATCAAGAGAGAATTGATAGATTCTGTGCAGTGCTTCTTCCATTTGCACCATTCCTTCTCTCACCAACCCTCAGAATTCCCATCCAGACCGGGTAAATGTTCTACTTTATTGTGATACAAAAATTGTTGGATTGAAAGGGGTTAACTGAACCTGTTTGTTCAGTGACTGCAATTAATGTCAGGCTCCATGGACCTTAATTGTGTCACTGGAAGATTTCCCTCTTCTATTAATAAGGAGCTCCGTTCAATGTGTTATCACATAGTGCCAGTGGGAGTATCACATCACTCCCGGCACTAATAGGGATCAGCGGCTCTGGAGAGAGGGAGAGGAAAGATCAGAATCAGAGTACAATAGATTGGAATGTTACAACAATGAGCAGGAGTTTCATCTGGGAGTTTAACTTTCTTTCTGCAGATTATGATCAGTTCTCATTAAACAGTCGGATCTATCACTCACTGAGGAATATTCAATACATTTACTACCCCTTCCTGGCTATTATTGGTGTCCCTAGTAAGTCTCTGTATCTAGCTATTAATTCTATAAACCATGTTTAACTGCATTACCATTCTTGTCATTTCCTCTGCCCTCCTTGCTGCTGTTGTTATTCCTGGCAAATTTCAGTCTCCAGATATTAGCTCAATAAACCATTGCTATGTGCATTAGAGTGCTTGTAATTTACTCTCCCATCTTTGCTGTCTCTGGTAAGTCTCTATTTCCCGCTATGAGATCTGTAAAATTTGTTTCACTGAAATAATGTTCTTGCTATTTAAATTTGGGAAGAGTGCAGTTGTCATTGGTCTCTATAAGAAATTCCATCCATTATCCATGAACCATGATCTCCTCATTGCCAAATATCTGAGGCTGAACCAGACAGTTTGCAACCTCTGTCTTCTATTTAAATCTGAGCTGAGTTCATCTCCATATTCTCACCAACCCTGCCAACTATCACCTCTGTACTAACACACATCTCCACCTCTGCCTCAGCCTATCTGCTGCATAAACATTCATCTGTGCCTTTGTTAAATACGCACTTGACTATTCCAATTCTATCCTGGTCACACTCCCATTTATAAACCTCTATAAACCACAGCCCATCCAGAACTATGCTGCCTGTATTCTAACTCACACCAATCCCGATCACCCATCACCCTTGTGCTCACTGATTTACATTGACTCCCAGTCTGGCAGCACCTTAATTTTATTATTCTCATTCATGTGTTTGAATCCCTCCATGGCCTCATCCCTCCAGTTAGTCCCATTCCCCTGACCGTTCCCATATTCCTTTTGGCCTTCTAGTATTTTCTTCAATTAGCTTTAAAAATAAACTTCACCCCCTCTTTATTCTACCACTGACCACGATTTTCAGCTCCACAGCGCCACAGGGCCCAACGTCATGGACGCTTGGATCCATAAAATGGTACGAGCTGAGCTGCCGGTCACTTGCAGTGCTCCATGCTGGACAGGGATTTAGTGCTGGACAGGGATTTAGCCCGGGTTTATCACGCATGTGCTGGTAGTGTGAGGAAGGGTCTGAATATGGTGCCAATCAGCCATTGCAGCAGCTTTGATGTATGTCTTTGAAACTTGGCCTGTGCATGTCCACTGACCACCTGTGTTCGTCATTCTCAGCTGAACATATATTCAGCAGCACGAGGAGCCCCTCTAGTGTTATTTAAAAGGACCAGACATCCAACTTACAGGTGAGGGGCTTTTGACTTACTTTTGCTATTGTAAAGTTAGTGGAGGTGCTGTGGATGGTTTTCTGGAGGTTGTGTTGTGAGCTGCTGCAGACATTCAGGGAGGACAGAGGATTTGGTGACCCAACTCTGGACGAGGTATGGGGACTGTAGTTGCAGTGTCTCTGGGTCTGTAACATGACCAACAAATGGAGCAGAGGATGTTGAGAGGGGGTGCTCTCTAAAGAGGGATGAGGAAGGGGCTTTACCCTACCCACCCTGGGTTTTCCAAGAGCACTTCCTCTACCTTACCTGCCCCAGGAGCAGTGTGTGAGGTGACTCTGATTCAAAAAGGAGTTAGCACAGAGCGGTGTCACCTCCTGCAACACATGGAGCCTCACACCAGAGTGAGGACGGAGCTGTCAGTGGACGTTAAGATCACAGTTTCATTGAAACTCTATGTATTTGGATATTTCCAGGCAGGAGCAGGAGACATATCCAGTATAGATTAGTAGAGATTGATGGAGTCATAGCGTCATTTACGACACATAAGGAGGCCATTCGGTCCATCCTTTCCGGTTCTATGTGGAACAATCCAGTCAGTCTCAATCCCCTGCTCAATCCCCGTAGCCCTGCAAGTGCATTTCCTTCAGGTTCCACCCAGTTTCCTTTTGAAGTCATTGATTGTCTCGGCTTCCGCCACTCTCATGGGCAGTGAGTTCCAGATCGTTACCATCCACTGTGTTAAAAAGTTCTTCCTCATATTTCACCTGCATCTCTTACCCAAAATGTTCCATCTGTGACCCCTAGTCCGTGTTTCATCACGGGAACAACTTTTCCTTCAATATCTTATCTAAGCTTATAATAATCGTGTACACCTCTATCAAATCTATCTCAATCCCCATTGCTCCAGGGACAACAAATCCAGCTTCTCCAAACTGACCTTGTAACTAAACCCCCTATCCCTGAAACAATTCTGGTAAATCTCCACTGCACTCTCTCAAGGACCTTTACATCCTTCCTAAAGTGTGGTGATTAGAACTGGACACAGCTCTCCAGTTCGAGTCTAACCACAGCATTACAAAGTTTCAGCATAGCATCTATAACAGCATACCTGGCACAAAAGAAAAACAACGGGAAAAGTAGCCAAATTATGGCTTGCAAGGGAAATTAGAGATAACATTAGATCCAAGGAAGAGGCACACAAATTCTCCAGGGAAAAAAAAATACAACAGACCTGAATATTGGGAGCAGTTTTGAATTCAGCAAAGGAGGACATTGGGATTGATTAAGAAGCAGCAAATAGAGTACGAGAGTAAGCTTGTGGGGGCATAAAAACTGACTGTAAAACTTTCTATAGGTATGTGAAGAGAAAACAATTGGTGAAGACAAATGTAGGTCCCTTACACTCAGAAACAGGGGAATTTATTATGCGGTACAAAGAAATGGCTGACCATCTAAGTGCATACCTTGATTCTGTCTTCACAAAGGAGGACACAAATATCATACCAGCAATGTTGGGGAACACAGGGTTTAGTGAGAGATAGGAAGTTAAATACATCAGTATTAGTAGAGAAATGGTGTTGGGCCTGATAATCTTAATCCAAGAATAATTAAGGAAGTGACCCTAGAAATAGTGGATGCACTGCTGGACATCTTCCTAGATTCCATGGACTCTGGAACAGTTCCTACAGATTGGACGGGAGCTCATGTAACTCCACTATTTAAAAAGGGATATATAGAGAAAACAGGGAATTATAGACCAATGAGCCTGACGTCGAAAGTGGGGAAAATCCTGGAGCCATTATCAGAGATTTTATAGCCGAGCACTTGGAGAACAGTGGTAAAATCGGACAAAGTCATCATGAATTTACGAAAATGAAATCATGCTTGTCAAATCTACTGGAATTCTTCGATGATGTAACTAGTAGAGTTGATGAGGGGGAGCCAGTGGATATGGTTTATTTGGACATTCAGAAGGCTTTTGACAAAGTACCATATAAGAGATTAGAGTGTAAAATTAAAGCAGATGGGATTGGGGGTAGTTTATTGTGATGGATAGAAAATTGGTTGCCAGACAGGAAACAAAGAGTGGGAACAAACGGGTCTTTTTCTGAATGGCAGAACGTGAACAGTGGGTACCACAGGGATCGGTGTTAGGACTCCAGCTACGCACAATATATATTAATGATTTAGATGAGGGATTTAAATGTAATATCTCGACATTTTCAGATGACATAAAATTGGGTGGGAGGGTGAGTTGTCAGGAGGATGCATAGAGGCGTCAGTGTGATTTGGGCAAGTTGAGTGAGTGGGCAAATGCATGGAAGATGCAGTATAATTGTGGGCAAATGTGAGGTTATCCACTTTGGTAGCAAAATCAGGAAGGCAGATTATTATCAGAACTGGTATAAACTGAGAGAAGGGAATTATTGGTGTTCTCGTACACGAGTTGCTGAAGGTATGCATGTGGGTGTAACAGGCGGTAAAAAGGCAAATGGTACGCTGGCCTTTATAACGAGAGGATTCGTGTACAGGAGCAGGGATGTCTTGCTGCAATTATACAGAGCCTTGGTGAGGTCACATCTGGAATATTGTGTTCAGTTCTGGTCTCCATATATGAGGAAGAAGGTTCTTGCAATAGAAGGAGTGCAGCGAAGGTTTACCAGACTCATTCCTGGAATGGCGGGACTGATGTATGAGGAGAAATTGAGTCGGTTAGGATTATATTCGCTGGAGTTCAGAAGAGTGAGGGAGGGATCTCATAGAAACCTGCAGAATTATAATCAGTCTGGACAGACTAGATGCAGGAAGGATGTTCCCGATGTTGGGATGTCCAGAACCAGGGGTAACAGTCTAAGGATAAGGGGTAAACCTTTCAGGACTGAGATGAGGAGAAATTTCTTCACCCAGAGAGTGGTGAGCCTGTGGAATTCACTACCACAGGGAGCAGTCGAGGCCAAAACATTGTATGTGTTTAAGAAGGAGTTAGATATAGCTCTTGGTTCTAAAGGGATCAAAGGATATGACGGGAAAAGATTCCTGAGTTGGATGATCAGCGATGATCATAACAAATGCCGCAGCAGGCTCGAAGGACCGAATGGCCTACTTCTGCTCCTATTTTCTATGTTTCTATGTTTCCCTGCTTTTGTATCCTTGCCTCCAAGATCTGATATGTTTTGCTAAACACTCTCCTAATATGTCCTGCCACCTGCAATGATAAATGCATATGGATCCAAGATCCGTCTGCTCCTGCACAATGTTCAGAACTGTGTCATTAAGTCTATATTGCCTTCCTATTCCTTCTGGCATAAGGCATCACCTCACACTCCTCTGTACTAAATTCCACCTGCCATTTCTCTGTTAATTCTGCTGGATTGTCGATATCCTGTTGCAGGCAGTTTGTGTCATCCTCAGTGTTTGCCACGCGTCCAGGTTTGGTGTCATTGGCAAGCCTTGAAATTCTGCTCTGTATTCCAAGATCCAAGTCATTTATATATAGCAAAAAAAAAGTGGTTCCAGCACTGACCCTTGTGGAACATCACTGCCTACCATCCTCCAGTCTGAAAAACTACCATTTAACACGACTCACCCTTTTCTTTCCATCAATCAATATTTGATCCAATTGGATGCTAATCCATGTCATTCAATTTTGTTATCCAACATTTTAGAACATAGAACATAGAACAGTACAGCACAGTACAGGCCCTTCGGCCCACGATGTAGTGCCGAACCTTTAACCTACTCTACGATCAAACTACCTACACACCCTTCATTCTACTATCATCCATGTACCTATCCAAGAGTCACTTAAATGTCCCTAATGTATCTGCTTCTACTACCGCCGCTGGCAGTGCGTTCCACGCACCCACCACTCTCTGTGTAAAGAACCTACCTCTGACATCTCCCCAAAACCTTCCTCCAATCATCTTAAAATTATGCCCCCTGGTGATAGCCCTTTCTGCCCTGGGAAAATGTCTCTGGCTATCCAATCTATCTATGCCTCTCATCATCTTGTACCCCTCTGTCAAGTTCCCTCTCATCCTTCTTCGTTCCAATGAGAAAAGACCGAGCACCTTCAACCTTTCTTCGTAAGACATGCCCTCCAGTCCAGGCAGCATCCTGGTAAATCTCCTCTGCACCCTCTCTAAAGCTTCCACATCCTTTTGTGTGGTACTTCATCAAACGCTTTCTTAAAATCCATGTAGACCATCCACCACATTCTTTTCATCAACCTGCTCTGTTACTTCATCAAAATAAATTCAATTAGTTCATGAAAACATGATCTGCTTTTTAAAAATCCGTGTGGACAACCCTTAATTAACTCAAACATCTCCTAGTGTGTGTTGATTTTTTTCCCGCTGATTTAGTTTCTAAAACCTTCCTCATCACTGATGTTAAACTAACTGACCAGTAGTTACGAGGCCTGTGTGTTGTCCATTCCCATTGATAATTCTGGGAGGTGAGGGTGACCATCTATGTCATCGTTTTTTCGCTCAGCAGGGAGAAGCAGAATGAGAGATCCCGTGGCTTTGTCAGGATAGCGGGAATCCTGATGGTGTAGGTGTCTCTGCGGGGGCCCCATGTCAATGGGGAGAAGTACAGGAACTGAAAGAACTCTCACTCCATTAATGTACAGTTGGTGTGTGAGCATGCCCAGTACATCATGTTGGTGAATGTTCACTACCCTGTCAGCAGCCACCAGACCTTCATTCTGAAGCAGTCAGACATTCTCAACACTTAGGGCTTCCATACAGAACCAGACTATGGCTCCTCGGAGGCCAAGAAAAAAACCGTCTAGACACAGCTCATGTTTCTACATCCCCAAACTACCTACCACCGCCAGACAACCTCCCACAATTAACATATGGGCGGCACAGTGGCGCAGTGGTTAGCACCGCAGCCTCACAGCTCCAGGGACCCGGGTTCGATTCCGGGTACTGCCTGTGTGGAGTTTGCAAGTTCTCCCTGTGTCTGCGTGGGTTTTCTCCGGGTGCTCCGGTTTCCTCCCACAAGCCAAAAGACTTGCAGGTTGATAGGTAAATTGGCCATTATAAATTGTCACTAGTATTGGTAGGTGGTAGGGAAATATAGGGACAGGTGGGGAAGTTTGGTAGGAATATGGGATGAGTGTAGGATTAGTATAAATGGGTGGTTGATGTTCGGCACAGACTCGGTGGGCCGAAGGGCCTGTTTCAGTGCTGTATCTCTAATCTAATGTGTATAATGTGAGCAATGGAGTCACCAGGAACATGATGGGACAGACCATCGGTGTGATGAAGCAATGCTTCCAATGTCTGAACCGCACGGGGAGAGCCCTTCAGTACACACTGGAGCAGGTGTCCAAGTTCATGGTGTTCTGCTGTACCCTTCATATCATCACCATCATGAGGACACAGGCATTGGCACCAGGAATCCGGAGGACACCTCAGGAGGAGGAGGAGGACGCAGGGAGGATATTTCCTGGACGCCTTCGAACTAGACAAGCTGTCGGAGAGTCCCTGCTCAGATTTTGTTTCCCATAAGACAACTTCCCTTTCCCACCATGGATCACCCATTCTCCACCATTTCACCCATCTGAGACGCCCCATCACAGTGTCCCCTTGGTCACCATCCTGTAATAAAAACCACCAACATAAACCTTTTCAGTAGCATCTTTATCCAACAACACATCCAATTATACAAAAGAAAAATGGAACTATTCACCCTTGTATATTCCCTTAGTCTCTGTCTTGTGCGTTCCCTCGATTTGCCTCGTGCTCCTCAGTGTTTCCCTAGTGACTGCAGCATGGCTGGTGGAAGACTGCTGACTTTCATTCGGGGAGACCGCAGATGACCTTGCAGGACGTCCTCGAGCAGCTCTGGGCCTTGAGGGCTTCGATTCAAACTGTACCACCTCGACATAGGCAGCAGCCCAGTAATGTTCTGATCTGAGTCCTGTGTATTATAACCCCTTTGTGACCTCGCTGTCCGGGAGCTGCCACATGCACTATCCTTTCCCCCTGCCCTGGCTGCAGTTCGTGCGTGTTCGATGAATCAGCATGTGCAGATTACGACTCTATACCAGCCTCTAAGGCACACACAGTGGAAGTATTTGAGCTGGGGACTGTGAGTATCAGACTAAGTGATGGGGCTTCACCATCAGTCCTGTGCTGATGCTCTCTCTCTGTCTCCTGGAGCTGCTGTGACTGGGAAGCTGGCAGTTTTGGGGTACCATTGGGAAGTGTAAAATCAGAAGGGTCGTATTGGGATGAGAGATTGTGGGTGGGTTGGAAAGCAGGAGGTCCATGATCCCACCATCTCCAGCTTGTACATCATCCCAGACAGCAGGATGCGGGGGGAGGTGGGAGTTAAGAAGGGGCATAAGACAGGAACATAGCATCATCCTGAATGCTCTTGGTGATG
Source organism: Heterodontus francisci (assembly GCF_036365525.1). NCBI lineage: Eukaryota > Metazoa > Chordata > Chondrichthyes > Heterodontiformes > Heterodontidae > Heterodontus > Heterodontus francisci. Next base: position 1,087,699 of record NW_027141614.1, read on the forward strand.
CCGGAGGCCACGGGCTCTGTCACAGCCGGTCCCATGATGTGAAGAATCATCTCCTCCCTCAGGCTCAGGGGTTGAAGGTATGCCTGGCACTCGCCGGTTCACTTGCTGCTCCCTGTGATTATGGGTCACCTTGTCCTGCAAGAAAGAAGGCAGAATATTAATGATTGTTTTACACTGTGTTTTGATGATGTGCCTGCCATAGCTGAATAGCTGTAGGTAATTGGAGGCAGTGAGAGGTGGGTGTGAGGCTGCTATCAGTACAAGGTGTGTGAGGCTGAGGTGGAGAATGTGAATGTTAGGTGTGAGTCCTGAGTGTTAGGGACTGCTGATGGTGAGTGATGGGGGTGTGGTGCATTGAGCAGTGTGAGAGGTTGGTGATGTTGGGGGGAGGAGATGCCATTTGGAGATTAATTCAATGACATTGACCACCCGTATGAGCTCATTAAACTTCTTCTGGCTCTGCTGCCAGATTCTCGTGGCGAGAATTCTTGCATTGACCTCACTGGCCACCTTCACCGATTCCCTTCGGAGGACGTTCCTTGAGAGTCTCCACCCCACCACACGGAAACAGAGCCTCTCTCCTCCTGTCACCCTTCGTAACTAAGACATCCATCCCCACATCCGTGAACCGCAGAACCCTCTGTTGCAGTGTGCTATTTACCTTGTCTCCAATTGCAGAATTCACAGTGAGCAGCAGCAGCCTCCAGTGAATCAATGCATCTTCTCTTTAAGAGGGACAGACTGCGTTTAAAAGCTGAACCTGGCTGAAACATGTGTCAACCTCACACACCTTTAGGGCCCTGTTAAGCATCCAGACAGACAGCAGCGCAGGTAACCCGGGGTGGCACGTAGAATTCATGGAAATGAGGAGGCAGCAGGAAGTGTGTTCGTCACCTGCCTCAACAGGAACGGGCACGGGCAGATCATGATCCCTCTGCCCAAAAACACAACGTACTCTCTATTTCTATTTGCTGTTCTCTCTTTCACACTTTCTCACTCTCAGTCTTTCTCTCTCTCTTCACTCACATTCTCTTGCTCATAAAATAAGAGATTGATGCAGCACAGAAGAAGGCTATTCGGCCCTTTGTGTCAGTGCTGTCTCTTCGAAAGAGCCATATAATTAGTTCTTCTTTCCTCCTCTTTCCCCAGACTTCTGTTTTTCTTTTCCTTTTCAAGTATTTGCTAAATTGCCTTTTGAATGATATTATTGAATCTGCTTCCACCATGTTTTCAGCCAGTGAATTCCAGATCCCAACAACTCGCTGTGGAACAAAATTCTCCTCATTTCACCTCTGATTTTTTGTCATTTACCTTCAGTCTGTGTCTTCTTAATACTGAACGTTAGATTTTTGGATTTAGAAATACATCACTGGAACAGGCCCTTCGGCCCACCGAGTCTGTGCTGACCATTAGCCACCCATTTACACTAATCCTGCACTAATCCCATATTCCTACCACATCCTCACCTGTCCCTATATTCCCTTACCACCTACCTATACTAGGGGCAATTTATAATGGCCAGTTTACCTATCAACCTGCACGACTTTTGGCTGAGGGAGGAAATCCACAAACTCCACACAGGCAGTACCCATAATATGAGGCTGCAGTGCTAACCACTGCACCACTGTGCCAACCCTGTTTCTGACACTGGAAACAGTTTCACATTGATTACCTTATCAAAACCCTTCATAATTTTGAATTTTATATCAAATCGCCCCTTACCTATCACTGCTCTAATGAGAACAATCCCAGCTTTTCGAATCTATCCACGTAACTGAATTCCCAGATCCCTGGTACCATTCTAGTAATTCACCTCTGTATCTTCACTACGTCCTTTACATCCTTACCAATGTGTGGTGATCAGAATTGGACACAATTCTCCATCTGGGACCTAACCAATGATGTATAAATATCAGCATTTCCTCCTGAGTTTTATTACTCTGTGTGTCTCTCTCTAACACCAAGGACACTGCATGCTACTAACTAAGATCTGTGTGTTTACACCCTAGGTCTCTCTAATCATGCACTCACTCTATAATGGTACCATTTATTTTATATTTTTTTCTTCTCATACTTCCTACCCAAATGTCTCACTTCACATTTCAATGTGTTAAATTCCATCTGCCATGTTCCTGCCCATTTCATCAGTCAGTCTCTGTCCTCCTGAAGTCTGTTACTATCCTTCTCACTGTTTATTAACATTTCTGAGTTTCCTTCCATCTGAAAACTTGGACATTACCCCCTCTGTACACAAGCCCACTGCATTAGCATGCAACACCAGGGAACACAACAGTCACACTGGGGAACCCCACTGTGTACTTTGCTCCAGCTGAAAAACAGCCATTATTCCCCACTCTCTGATACCTGTCACCTAACTAATTTCTTGCATGCTGGGATTGAAAAAGAAAAAAAAGGACTTCCATTTATGTAGCGCCTTTCATGACTACTGCATGTTCCAAAGCGATTTACAATCAACGTATACTTATAATGCCTACTCACTCTTGTACTGTCGGAAAAAGGGCAGCCAATTTTCGCACAGCAAGATCCCACAAGCAGCAATGTGATAATGACCAGATCTGTTTTTATGATGTTGCTTGATGGATAAATATTGTCCAGGCCACAGGGAATAATTCCCCTGATCTGCTTCTACTTAATCCCACAGGATCATTAGCATCCACCTGAGAGGGCAGATGGGGCCTTGGTTTAACGTTTCATTCGAAAGACTGCTCATCTGATAGCGCAATAGTCCCTCAGTACTGTCGCTGCACTGTCAGCCTTGATTCTTGTGAAAAAGTCATTTCATGACACTTGATCCTGGAAGCTTGTGACTGAAAGGGGAGAGAGCTACAAACTGAGCCTCGGCTGACTTTGGCCCTTTAATCCCATGTGTTTCTAATTGGGTCCCACGGCTGTTATATAGTACTTTATCAAACACCTTTTGAAACGATAGGAAAATTGTAAAAGTACAGGCAGGAAAAGTCATAGAAACATATAATAGCATTGCATGGAAGGGGGTCATTTGGTCTATGAAGTCTGTGCTGGCTCTTTTGATGAGTTTCCAGTGAGTTCCACACCCTGGATCTTTCCCAGATCCTTGAACCTTTCCCCTTAATAGCTAACCAAATCACTTTTTGAATCTACTTTTGAATCTGTATACTTCAGCCTATCATACAATAATTTGCAAATCCGAAACAGAAATTGCATTAAAATAATCCTCATGTCAACTCTGCTTCTTTTTTCCAATCACCATAAATCTATGTCCTCTGGTTAATGGCCCCTCATACATTAGAAACATTATATAATTTACATAAACCCTTCATGATGTTAAATATCCCTATCTGATCACCTTGTAAATGTCCCTGCTCCAAGGAAAACAATCGCAGCTACATAACTGTAATCCCTCATCCCTGGAAAAGTTCCAGTAAAACTCTTCTGTCCCCTCTCCAAGGTTTCATGTCCTTCCTAAAGTGTGGTTTCCAGTATTGGACACAATACTCCAGATGGAGCCGGACTAGTCTTTTCGATAGAGTTAACACAATATCCTGGCCAGTCTACTCTGTGTCTCTATTAATCAAGCCGAGTAATCTATTTGCTTTGTGAACTGTTTGTTAACCTGTCCAGTTACTTTCAAAGATTGCAAACAAACACCTCAGGTCTCTCTGTTACTCTCAATAGCTTTAAAGTTGTGCCATTCAGCTTGTATTATCCCTGGTCATTCATCTGCATGCAGCTCACCATCACCTTCTCAAGGGCAATTATGGATGGGCAATAAATGCTGGCCTAGTCAACGACACCCACATCCCATGAACGGATAATATATATCAAATCTTCCGACAATGTATCACCTCACACATCTGCCATGCCAATTAAATATTAGGAAGACTGCAGCCGTTGTTTTCAAACCCCACGTCAAAAGTTTCCTAACTACAGACTGGATCTCTCTCCTTGGCAACTGTCTGAAACTAAAGCAAACTGTTCACAACCTGGTTTCATAGTTGACGCTGCGACGAGCTTCCTGCTCAATATTACTAAAACAGCCTACTTACACTTCCGTATCATCACCCAACTTTGCCCCTCTCTCAGCTCTTCTGCTGATGAAACACTCCCCCTTGCCTGTGTTACCTGTAGACTCGACTAGTCCAACACACTCCTGGCTGGTCTCCCACATTCTACCCTCCATAACACTGAGGTGATCCAATGCACTGCTGCCCATGTCCTAACTCACACCAAGTCCTGTTCACCCATTACCCCCTGGACTCACTGACCTACATTGGCTCCTGGTCAGCAACACCTCAATTTTAAAACTCTCAGCCTTCTTTTCAAATCCTTCATTATCTCACTCCTCCTTATCTCTGTAATCTCCTCCAGCCCGACAACCCTCCGAGATATCTGAACTCATCTATTTCTGGCCTCTTGAGCATCTACGAGTTTAATTGCTCTACCATTGGTGGTCCTGCCTTCAGCTGCCGAGGCCCTACGCTCTGGAAGAGTAGAGCAGAACTTCCAGGGAGGAATTCCTGGAAAATAAATGTCAGTGAATTAAACACTAAAATAAAAGCAAATTATTGCGGATGCTGAACACTGGAAATACTCAGCAGGTCTGGCAGCATCTGTGCAGAGAGAAACAGAGTTAATATTTCAGATCTGTGACCCTTCATCAGAACTGGTAAACGTTAGAAATGTAACAGTCTTTGAGCAAGTGAAAGAGGGGAAAGGGGAAGAAGAACAAGAAGGAAGGACTGTGATGAGACGGAGAGGGGATAGATTAAATTACAGACTGTTACATTCCTAACGTTTACCAGTTCTGATGAAGGGTCAGAGACCGGAAACATTAACTCTGTTTCTCTCTACACAGATGCTGCCAGACCTGCTGAGTATTTCCAGCACTTTCTGGTCTCATCCCTAAGCTTTTGAATTCTCTCCCCAAACCCTAAATGCAATAAGCTGCACAGAGTCCAGTTTTAGGGAGTCCTGCTTGGACAGAGTACTAAATGCAGTAAAGTTATCGAGAGATTGAATTTTAAGTGATCTAAGAGTCGATCTCTTTCCAACAATTTGTTAATTTTACATTTAGCATTTCACTTAATTTTAAGCTGAATTTGTACTTTATTTCACAATCTGTTTGTGAGAATTGGACAGTTAATTGATGCTGATGGAAAAGGAAGGTCAGTGTCAGCTTGGATATAAAACTGACTTAATGACAGAAAACAGTGAGTTGCGGTAAATAGTTGGTATTCAAACTGGAGAAAAATAGACAGTTGTGTTCCCCAAGGGTTCGTGATAGGAACACTGTTTTATTCTGATATGTATAAATGATTTGGATAATGGCATACAGAGAAACATTTCAAAATTTGCAGGTGATACCAAACTTGGAGGCGGGGCAGGCATTGAGGTTGATACCAATCGATGTCAGAGGACAGAGATAGGCTAGCAGAATGGGCAGACGAGAGGCAAATGGAATTTAATACAGACAAGTGTCAAGTGATGCATTTTATCAGAAGTAACAGGGAGAGGCAATATACACTTAATGGTAAAGTTCGAAAGAGTGTGCAGAGACAAAGGGACATGGGGTTCATGCACATAGATCCCTGAAGGTGGCAGGATATATTGAGAGAGTCGTCAGTAAAGCATATGGGATCTTGGGCTTCATAGATAGAGGTGGTGAGTTCAGAAGAAGGAAAGTTATGCTGTAACTTTATGAAGCTCTGGTTAGGCCCCAAGTGGAGTACTGCATCCAGTTCTGTTCACCACACTTTAGGAAGGATGTGAGGGTCATTGACAGGGTGTAGAGGAGGGTTACTTTAATGGTTCCAGAGATGGAGGATTTTCAGTACAATATAGTCTGTAAAAGCTGGGATTGTCTTCCTTGGAGTAAAGGAGATTGAGGGGAGATTTGATACATGTATACAAGATGATGACCTGTTTGGATAAGATAGACAGGAAAAGATGTTGCATTAGCTGATGGTACAATGACTAGAGTTAAGATTGAGGGCAAGAGTTAAGGGGGATGTGATGAACAACATTTTTACACAACGAGTGGTAATGGCCTGGAAATCATTGCCTCCGAGGGCGGTGGAAGCAGAGAAGGTGAATTATTTCAAAAGGATATTGGATGAATACTTGATGGAAATAAACTTGCAGGAATATGGAGTCAGAGCTGGGGAATGAGACTGGCTGGATTTATCTACAAAGAGCTGGCATGGACTCGATGAGCAGAATGGCCTCATTCTGTGCTGAAATGACTATGACTCTACGACTCTCTGACAGGGGAATACTATTACTACTTTTAGTTTAGTTTAGAGATACAGCAGTGAAACAGGCCCTTCGGCCCACCGAGTCTGTGCGGACCATCAACCACCCGTTTATACTAATCCTACACTAATTCCATATTCCTACCACATCCCCACCTGTCCCGATGTTTCCCTACCACCTACCTATACTACAGGCAATTGTTAATGGCCAATTTACCGATCAACCTGCAAGTCTTTGGCATGTGGGTAGAAACCGGAGCACCCGGAGGAAACCCACGCAAACACAGGGAGAACTGGCAAACTCCACACAGGCAGTACCTAGAATTGAACCCGGATCACTGGAGCTGTGAGGCTGCGGTGCCAACCACTGCACCACTGTGCTGCCCTATACTGGGAAAGTTTATAATGGACTGGGCAGTATCACCCTGTGGAACCCCGTGATGTAAGTGAAATGTTTGCTGTCCCAGAACGTGGTTAACAAATGTCTTTCACAAACAGAGTAAATCAGTTCAGTCCCACTGACAATTCTGGAGTCATTCACAATGGGGAGTAATTTCTCCTCGTTTTCTCTACATAGGACAGCAGTCAGGCTTTTCACTGTGTCCACCACCTCCATGTTGAAAGTCTTGTCAGGGTTAGGTGAGATAAGACACGTTGCCTGGGCGACAGATTTCTTCAATTGTGTTGCTGCTTCTCTGCTCTCTTCAGTCCAACCGGGTTAAACCTGGTCATCACCATCATTAGTTAGTTCATAAAGAGGAGTCACAGTCTCTGCAAATCGAGGGATGAGGGTCCACTGATACCCCACCAGCCTGAGGATAGGACACAGGGCAGTCTTTGAGGTGGACAGGGGTAGACACTGGATGGGGGTCCACTGATACCCCACCAGCCTGAGGATAGGACACAGGGCAGGACTTTGAGGTGAACAGGGGTAGACACTGGATGGTCTCGGCCTGACGCTGGTGTGGGCTGATGCAGGATGATCTGATCTGGGCACGTAGAAAGGTGACACGGTCTTGCACCAGCTGGGCCTTACGTGGATGTTCTTTTAGTCCAGCTCCCAAAGTCACTGCAGTAGTTCCTGTAAAAGGGTTAAATGTGTGGACACGGTGATGAGAAGATCATCGACATATTGCAGCGAGCAGGAAGACTGTGAAAAGCTCAGAAGGGACCCGGCTACACGTTTGTTGAAAATAGTGGGGTTATTGTGGAACCCCTTGTGACAGACATGTCCAGGAGTATCTCTGATCCTCAGAAGTGAATGTGAATTTAATTTGTTTCTCTAGTTTTACTGGGATACTCCAATAAACATTAGAGATATCAAGGGTGGAGAAGACAGCCCTGCCACTGAGAATCCGGGATGGTGAGGTGGGTGTCTATCAGACAACCGGGTTCACGCAGGGTTGACTGAATTGAGTTTGTGGTGGTCAATAGTCAGTCACCAGCTGCCATCCGGCTTTCCAACCAGTCAAATCGGGCAGTTAGAAGGGAACATGGCTTCATGAACTACACCCTGGTATAACAATGACATGATATTGTCTGGAATGTATGATATAATCTCAGCTCGGTAAGAATACTGCTTCATGGATCATGCAATGGTCAGTTAATTTCTTCGGGTCTGCTCATGTTTGCACAGTTATCTTTATGGGTTGTGGATACACTCGACACGGACTCGAGAATCGCCTGTACCTCCGGGTGATCAGAGGTGTCTGGTTCCCACTCCTCTGATATTTTAATCATGAATATTGAGGGTGCACTGGACACCAGAGTAGGGGCATGTTTTAATGTTCTACAATGTACAAATATAGGGATAATCAATTACTGCTGATAACCTTTGAGCACATTACTGCCCAGTAGTCCCTGTCCATTATGCAGGATCATATAAAAGGGAGGCAGGACTTTGACATGAGCTGTGTTCCCTCTCCTACACCAATGTAAGATCTGATCCAGGGTCACAGATTAACCAAAAGGAGGTCGAAGGATCACAAGCAGTTTATTGAGGAGTAACAGTTCAAATACAGCACAAAATCAGAATAAACATAGTGGACATATGGCCTGTGGCAGGTGAGAAAGGCTTTCTGGCTATGGATCAAATGTAAGAAGCTATTAGTAAAGACGTTATAACAGGACACACAGAATAATTCAAGGTGATCAGGCAGAGTCAACATGCTTTTGTGAAACGGAAACCATGTTTAACCAATTTATTGAAGTTCTTTGAAGAAGTAACAGGTGCTGTGGATAAAGGGGAACTGGTGGATGTACTGTACTTAGATTTCCAGAAGGGATTACATAATGTGCCACATCAAAGTTCATTGCGGAATGTAAAAGCTCATGGTGTAGGGGGCAACCTATTGGCTTGGATAGAAGATTGGCTAGCTAACAGGAAACAGAGAGTAGGCTTAAATGGATCATTTTCTGTTTGGCAAGATGTAACGAGTGGTGTGCACAGAGATCATTGCGGGTACCTTAGCTCTTTACAATTTATATAAATCACTTGGATGAAGGGGCCAAAGGTATGTTTGCTAAATTTGCTGATGACAGAAACGTCGGTCAGACAGTATGTTGTGACATGGACACAAGTGAACCACAAAGGGGTAGATAGATTGAGTGATTGGGCAAAGATCTGGTAAATGGAGTATAATGTGGGAAAATATGAAATTGTCCATTTTGGCAGGAAGAATAAAAATTAAGCATATAATCACAATGGTGAGAGATTTCAGAGCTCTACCATCCAGGGGGAACTGAGAGTCCTTGTGCATGAATTGTAAAAGGTTAATATGTAGGTATTGCAAGTCATTAGGAAAACTAATAGAATGTTATCGTCCAATGCAGGAGGAATTGAATACAAATGTAGGGAGGTTATGTTTCAGTTATATAGGGAGACCACTTCTGGAATACTGTTTGCAGTATTGGTCTCCTCATTTAAGGACAGGTGGAAATGCATTCGAAGCAGTTCAGAGATGGTTTACTAGACTAATGCCTGGAATGGGGGTGTTCTCTAATGAGGAAAGGCTGGACAGGCTAGGCTTATGTCAGCTGGAGTTTAGAAGAGTAAGAGGCGACTTGATTGAAACTTATAAGATTCTGAGTGTGGGACAGAGCAAATGAGGCCGACAGAGAGAGAAAGAACGAGAGAGAGAGAGCTCAATTCATCTGCTGCTAAAAACCTCATCCATGCCTTTTTTATCTCGAGACTTGACTATTCTAACACACTCCTGGCTGGTCTCCCACATCCTGCTCTCTGTAACCTGTGGTCATCCAAAACTCTGCTGCCATCTTCTAATTTGCACCAAATTCTGTTCATCCAACATCCCTGTGCTGACTGCCCTACATTGGCTCTTGGTCCAGTAACACCTCAATTTTAATATTCTCACTCATGTGATCAAATCCCTCCATGTCCTCACCCCTCTGATTATCCCAATCCCCTGTTCATTTCCAATGTTCCTGAAACTTGTTCCTCTTAAAAATCTTTTTTCCAATTCCGGCTTAAAAGTGAGTTTCTTTCCCTCTGCCTCTCTTCATATAACATAGAACATAGAGCATAGAACAGTACAGCACAGTACAGGCCCTTCGGCCCACGATGTTGTGCCGAACCTTTAACCTACTCTAAGATCAAACTAACTACCTACCCTTCATTCTCCTATCATCCATGTACCGATCCAAGAGTCGCTTAAATTTCCCTAATGTATCTGCTTCTACTACCACCACTGGCAGCGCATTCCACGCACCCACCACTCTCAGTGTAAAGAACCTACCTCTGACATCTCCCTGAAACCTTCCTCCAGTCACCTTAAAATTATGCCCACTAGTGATAGCCCTTTCCACCTGGGAAAAAGTCTCTGACTATCCACTCTATCTATGCCTCTCATCATCTTGTACCCCTCTATCAAGTCACCTCTCATCCTTCTTCGCTCCAATGAGAAAAGCCCTAGCTCCCTCAATCTTTCTTCATAAGACATGCCCTCCAGTCCAGGCAGCATCCTGGTAAATCTCCTCTGCACCCTCTCTAAAGCATCCATACCCTTCCTATAATGAGGCGACCAGAACTGAACACAATATTCCAAGTGTGGTCGAACCAGGGCCTTATAGAGCTGCAGCATAACCTCGCAGCCCTTAAACTCAATCCCCCGTTAATGAAAGCCAACACACCATACGCCTTCTTAACAACCCAATCAACTTGGGTGGCAACTTTGAGCGATCTCTGGACATGGACCCCAAGATCCCTCTGTTCCTCCACACTACCAAAAACCCTGTCTTTAAGCCTGTATTCTGCATTCAAATTCGACCTACCAAAATGAATCACTTCACACTTTTCCAGGTTGAACTCCATCTGCCACTTCTCAACCCAGCTCTGCATCCTGTCAATGTCCCGTTGCAACCTACAACAGCCTTCCACACTATCCACAACTCCAGCAACCTTCGTGTCATCGGCAAACTTGCTAACCCAGCCTTCCACTTCGTCATCCAAGTCATTTATAAAAATCACAAAGAGCAGAGGTCCCAGAACAGATCCCTGCAGAACACCACTGGTCACCGAGCTCCATGCTGAATACTTTCCATCTACTAACACCCTCTGTCTTCTATGGGCCAGACAATTTTGTATCCAGACAGCCACAGTGTGGTTTTCCTGACCACACATTTCATCTCTCCTGCTGCACTCATGCTGTGGAAGCTTGGATCCATAAAATGGTGTGAGCTGCACTGCCGGTCACATCCAGCACATTGTACAGGACACCCAGGCTGGCCGGGGTGCTCGTGTCGGTGTAACGTGTGTGTGTCTGTAGTGTGAGGAGAGGTCTGAATATGAAGTCGATCAGCCATTTCAGCAACTTTGATGTACGTCTTTGATACTTGGTCCTTGCATGTATACTGACCACCTGTGTTAGTCACTCTCAGCTGAACATACATTCAGCAGCACGAGGATCCCCCTCTAGTGTTAGTTAAAAGGACCAGGCGTCCAACTTGCAGGTGAGGGGCTTTTGACTTACTTCTGTTATTACAAAGTTAGTGGAGGTGCTGTGGATGGTTTTCTGGAGGTTGTGTTATGAGCTGCTGCAGACATTCAGGGAGGAGAGAGGACTTGGTGACACAACTCTGTACGATGAATGGGGACTGTAGTTACAGTGTATCTGCGTCTGCAACATGATCAACAAATGGAGCAGAAGCTGCAGAGAGAGTGAAAGTTCTGGAAAGAAAGAGGAGGAATGGCCTCTGCCCTACCCACCCTGGGTTTCCAAGAGCAAAAAGAGCAGTGGTCCTAATATTGAGCCCAGGGGAACACCACTGTATACTCCCATTGAGTCTGAACAACAACCTTTCACCACTTCTCTCTGTTTACTGTTCCTTAGCCAATGTTATATCCACACTTTCACTGTACCTTTAATCCATAGTGTTCAGTTTTCCTAACCTGTCTATTGAATGTCACTTGATCGAACACCTTTTGAAAGTCCATATATATAACTTCAATCACACCACCCTCATCAACACTCTCCATTGTTTTATCAAAGAACACCATCAAGTTCACCTCAGCACCACCTCTCTCCATTCCTCCACTGTTGTTAAATTATCAGACTGCTTATCCGACACCCAGTACTGGATGAGCAGAAATTTCCTCCAATTAAATATTGGGAAGACTGAAGCCATTGTTTTAACTCCCCACTCCAACTCTGTTCCCTTGCTATTGATTCTATCCCTCTTCCTGGTGACAGTCTGAGATTCAGACAATATGTTTACAGCCTTGGTGTCACATTTCACCACAAAATGAGCTTTAACCTCATTTTCAGGGGATCATTACAACCGCCTATTGCCACCTCAGTAACATCGCCTGACTTCACCCCTGTCTCAGCCCATCTGCTGCTGAAACCTCATTCATGCCTTTGTCACCTCTCGATGTGACTATTCCAAATCACTCCTGGCTGATCTCCCACATCTACTCTCTGTAAACATGAGGTCATCCAAAACTCTGCTGCCCATGTCTTAGCTCACACCAAGTCCCGTTTATATCTCACTGACCGACATTGGCTCCCAGTCAAGCAATATCTTGATTTTAAAATTCTCATCCTTGTTGTCATATCTCTCAGTGGCCTCGCCCCTCCCTATCTCTGTAATCTCCTCCAGCTCCAGAACCCATCGAGACATCTGTGCTCCTCTAATTCTGGTCTCTTTTACATCCGTTATTTTAATCACTGCACCACTGGCGACCGTGCCTTCAGCTGCCGGGGCCCAAGCTGCAGTATCCTCCCTACACATCTCCGCCTCTGCACCTCTCCATCTCACTTTCCTCCTTTAAGACATTCCTTGTAACCTTCCTCTTTGGCTAAGCTGTTGGTCCTTTGACTTAATATCTCCTGTTGTATCTCAGTTCGCACTTTGCTTCATAATGCTCCTGTGAAGCACCTTGGGATGTTTTATAACATTAAAGGCAATATCTAAATATAAATTGTTGTTGTTGTTGTTGTTTGCCAGACATCAATAGTCTTTAGCATATCCAGGTTGCTAACCATTTACTATCCAATGTTTTTACAAGCAACATGTATTTTTCTCTTGGGTTGTCACGTCTACAAATGTCCCCAGTCGTGACACTAGTCTGACTGGTCAGTAATTACAGCATTTATCGCATATCTCCTTTTTTAAACAGGATGTAAGATTTACAATTCTCCAATCCTCTGTCATCACACCCATATCCAAGGAGGATTGGAAGATTCTGGCCAGTGCCTCTGCTATTTCCACTATTCCTTCCCTCAGAAACCCCTATACATCCATTCAGACTGGGTAAGAGTTCCAGTTTATTGTGGTACAAAAAGGTGTTGGATTGAAAGGTGTTAACTGAAACTGTTTGTTCAGTGACTGTAATTAATGTCAGTCTCCATGGACCCTGATTGTGTCACAGGAGGGTTTCCCTCTTCTATTAATATGGGGCTCCTTTCAATGTGTTATCCCATACTGTCAGCGGGAGCATCACGCCCGGCACTCACAGGGATCAGCGGCTCCAGAGAGAGGGAGAGGATAGATCAGAATCTGAGAACAATGGGTCAGAATCTGAGAACAATGGGTCAGAATCTGATAACAATGGGTCAGAATCTGAGAACAATGGGTCAGAATCTGAGAACAATGGGTCAGAATCTGAGAACAATGGGTCAGAATCTGAGAACAATGGGTCAGAATCTGAGAACAATGGGTCAGAATCTGAGAACAATGGGTCAGAGTCTGAGAACAATGGATCAGAATCTGAGAACAATGGGTCAGAATCTGAGAACAATGGGTCAGAATCTGAGAACAATGGGTCAGAATCTGAGAACAATGGGTCAGAATCTGAGAACAATGGGTCAGAATCTGAGAACAATGGGTCAGAATCTGAGAACAATGGGTCAGAATCTGAGAACAATGGGTCAGAGTCTGAGAACAATGGGTCAGAGTCTGAGAACAATGGGTCAGAATCTGAGAACAATGGGTCAGAGTCTGAGAACAATGGGTCAGAGTCTGAGAACAATGGGTCAGAGTCTGAGAACAATGGGTCAGAATCTGAGAACAATGGGTCAGAGTCTGAGAACAATGGATCAGAATCTGAGAACAATGGGTCAGAGTCTGAGAACAATGGATCAGAATCTGAGAACAATGGGTCAGAATCTGAGAACAATGGGTCAGAATCTGAGAACAATGGGTCAGAATCTGAGAACAATGGGTCAGAATCTGAGAACAATGGGTCAGAATCTGAGAACAATGGGTCAGAATCTGAGAACAATGGGTCAGAGTCTGAGAACAATGGATCAGAATCTGAGAACAATGGGTCAGAATCTGAGAACAATGGGTCAGAATCTGAGAACAATGGGTCAGAATCTGAGAACAATGGGTCAGAATCTGAGAACAATGGGTCAGAATCTGAGAACAATGGGTCAGAATCTGAGAACAATGGGTCAGAATCTGAGAACAATGGGTCAGAGTCTGAGAACAATGGGTCAGAGTCTGAGAACAATGGGTCAGAATCTGAGAACAATGGGTCAGAGTCTGAGAACAATGGGTCAGAGTCTGATAACAATGGGTCAGAATCTGAGAACAATGGGTCAGAATCTGAGAACAATGGGTCAGAATCTGAGAACAATGGGTCAGAGTCTGAGAACAATGGGTCAGAATCTGAGAACAATGGGTCAGAGTCTGAGAACAATGGGTCAGAATCTGAGAACAATGGGTCAGAATCTGAGAACAATGGGTCAGAATCTGAGAACAATGGGTCAGAATCTGAGAACAATGGGTCAGAATCTGAGAACAATGGGTCAGAATCTGAGAACAATGGGTCAGAGTCTGAGAACAATGGGTCAGAATCTGAGAACAATGGGTCAGAATCTGAGAACAATGGGTCAGAATCTGAGAACAATGGGTCAGAATCTGAGAACAATGGGTCAGAGTCTGAGAACAATGGGTCAGAATCTGAGAACAATGGGTCAGAATCTGAGAACAATGGGTCAGAGTCTGAGAACAATGGGTCAGAATCTGAGAACAATGGGTCAGAATCTGAGAACAATGGGTCAGAATCTGAGAACAATGGGTCAGAATCTGAGAACAATGGGTCAGAATCTGAGAACAATGGGTCAGAGTCTGAGAACAATGGGTCAGAATCTGAGAACAATGGGTCAGAATCTGAGAACAATGGGTCAGAGTCTGAGAACAATGGGTCAGAGTCTGAGAACAATGGGTCAGAGTCTGAGAACAATGGGTCAGAGTCTGAGAACAATGGGTCAGAGTCTGAGAACAATGGGTCAGAATCTGAGAACAATGGGTCAGAGTCTGAGAACAATGGGTCAGAATCTGAGAACAATGGGTCAGAATCTGAGAACAATGGGTCAGAATCTGAGAACAATGGGTCAGAATCTGAGAACAATGGGTCAGAATCTGAGAACAATGGGTCAGAATCTGAGAACAATGGGTCAGAATCTGAGAACAATGGGTCAGAATCTGAGAACAATGGGTCAGAGTCTGAGAACAATGGGTCAGAATCTGAGAACAATGGGTCAGAGTCTGAGAACAATGGGTCAGAATCTGAGAACAATGGGTCAGAGTCTGAGAACAATGGGTCAGAATCTGAGAACAATGGGTCAGAATCTGAGAACAATGGGTCAGAGTCTGAGAACAATGGGTCAGAGTCTGAGAACAATGGGTCAGAGTCTGAGAACAATGGGTCAGAGTCTGAGAACAATGGGTCAGAATCTGAGAACAATGGGTCAGAATCTGATAACAATGGGTCAGAATCTGAGAACAATGGGTCAGAATCTGAGAACAATGGGTCAGAGTCTGAGAACAATGGGTCAGAGTCTGAGAACAATGGGTCAGAGTCTGAGAACAATGGGTCAGAGTCTGAGAACAATGTGTCAGAATCTGAGAACAATGGGTCAGAGTCTGATAACAATGGGTCAGAGTCTGAGAACAATGGGTCAGAATCTGAGAACAATGGGTCAGAGTCTGAGAACAATGGGTCAGAATCTGATAACAATGGGTCAGAATCTGAGAACAATGGGTCAGAATCTGAGAACAATGGGTCAGAATCTGAGAACAATGGGACAGAATCTGAGAACAATGGGTCAGAATCTGATAACAATGGGTCAGAGTCTGAGAACAATGGGTCAGAATCTGATAACAATGGGTCAGAATCTGATAACAATGGGTCAGAATCTGAGAACAATGGGTCAGAATCTGAGAACAATGGGTCAGAGTCTGAGAACAATGGGTCAGAGTCTGAGAACAATGGGTCAGAATCTGAGAACAATGGGTCAGAATCTGAGAACAATGGGTCAGAATCTGAGAACAATGGGTCAGAATCTGAGAACAATGGGTCAGAATCTGAGAACAATGGGTCAGAGTCTGAGAACAATGGGTCAGAATCTGATAACAATGGGTCAGAATCTGAGAACAATGGGTCAGAATCTGAGAACAATGGGTCAGAATCTGAGAACAATGGGTCAGAATCTGAGAACAATGGGTCAGAGTCTGAGAACAATGGGTCAGAATCTGATAACAATGGGTCAGAGTCTGAGAACAATGGGTCAGAGTCTGAGAACAATGGGTCAGAGTCTGAGAACAATGGGTCAGAGTCTGAGAACAATGGATCAGAATCTGAGAACAATGGGTCAGAATCTGATAACAATGGGTCAGAATCTGATAACAATGGGTCAGAATCTGAGAACAATGGGTCAGAATCTGAGAACAATGGGTCAGAGTCTGATAACAATGGGTCAGAATCTGATAACAATGGGTCAGAATCTGAGAACAATGGGTCAGAGTCTGATAACAATGGGTCAGAATCTGATAACAATGGGTCAGAGTCTGAGAACAATGGATCAGACTCTGAGAACAATGGGTCAGAATCTGATAACAATGGGTCAGAGTCTGAGAACAATGGGTCAGAATCTGAGAACAATGGGTCAGAGTCTGAGAACAATGGGTCAGAGTCTGAGAACAATGGATCAGAATCTGAGAACAATGGGTCAGAATCTGATAACAATGGGTCAGAGTCTGAGAACAATGGGTCAGAATCTGAGAACAATGGGTCAGAGTCTGAGAACAATGGGTCAGAATCTGAGAACAATGGGTCAGAGTCTGATAACAATGGGTCAGAATCTGATAACAATGGGTCAGAATCTGAGAACAATGGGTCAGAGTCTGAGAACAATGGGTCAGAGTCTGAGAACAATGGGTCAGAGTCTGAGAACAATGGGTCAGAATCTGAGAACAATGGGTCAGAGTCTGATAACAATGGGTCAGAGTCTGAGAACAATGGGTCAGAATCTGAGAACAATGGGTCAGAGTCTGATAACAATGGGTCAGAATCTGATAACAATGGGTCAGAATCTGAGAACAATGGGTCAGAATCTGATAACAATGGGTCAGAGTCTGAGAACAATGGATCAGAATCTGAGAACAATGGGTCAGAATCTGATAACAATGGGTCAGAATCTGATAACAATGGGTCAGAATCTGAGAACAATGGGTCAGAGTCTGAGAACAATGGGTCAGAGTCTGAGAACAATGGGTCAGAATCTGATAACAATGGGTCAGAGTCTGAGAACAATGGGTCAGAATCTGAGAACAATGGATCAGAGTCTGAGAACAATGGGTCAGAATCTGAGAACAATGGGTCAGAATCTGATAACAATGGGTCAGAATCTGAGAACAATGGGTCAGAGTCTGATAACAATGGGTCAGAGTCTGAGAACAATGGGTCAGAGTCTGAGAACAATGGGTCAGAATCTGATAACAATGGGTCAGAGTCTGAGAACAATGGGTCAGAATCTGAGAACAATGGATCAGAGTCTGAGAACAATGGGTCAGAATCTGAGAACAATGGGTCAGAATCTGATAACAATGGGTCAGAATCTGAGAACAATGGGTCAGAGTCTGATAACAATGGGTCAGAGTCTGAGAACAATGGGTCAGAGTCTGATAACAATGGGTCAGAGTCTGAGAACAATGGGTCAGAGTCTGAGAACAATGGATCAGAATCTGAGAACAATGGGTCAGAATCTGATAACAATGGGTCAGAGTCTGAGAACAATGGGTCAGAGTCTGAGAACAATGGATCAGAATCTGAGAACAATGGGTCAGAATCTGAGAACAATGGGTCAGAGTCTGAGAACAATGGGTCAGAATCTGATAACAATGGGTCAGAATCTGATAACAATGGGTCAGAGTCTGAGAACAATGGGTCAGAATCTGAGAACAATGGGTCAGAGTCTGAGAACAATGGGTCAGAGTCTGAGAACAATGGATCAGAATCTGAGAACAATGGGTCAGAATCTGATAACAATGGGTCAGAGTCTGAGAACAATGGGTCAGAATCTGAGAACAATGGGTCAGAATCTGAGAACAATGGGTCAGAGTCTGAGAACAATGGGTCAGAGTCTGAGAACAATGGATCAGAATCTGAGAACAATGGGTCAGAATCTGATAACAATGGGTCAGAGTCTGAGAACAATGGGTCAGAATCTGATAACAATGGGTCAGAGTCTGAGAACAATGGGTCAGAGTCTGAGAACAATGGGTCAGAATCTGAGAACAATGGGTCAGAGTCTGAGAACAATGGGTCAGAGTCTGAGAACAATGGATCAGAATCTGAGAACAATGGGTCAGAATCTGATAACAATGGGTCAGAGTCTGAGAACAATGGGTCAGAATCTGAGAACAATGGGTCACAGTCTGAGAACAATGGGTCAGAGTCTGAGAACAATGGGTCAGAGTCTGAGAACAATGGATCAGAATCTGAGAACAATGGGTCAGAATCTGATAACAATGGGTCAGAATCTGATAACAATGGGTCAGAATCTGAGAACAATGGGTCAGAGTCTGATAACAATGGGTCAGAGTCTGAGAACAATGGGTCAGAGTCTGAGAACAATGGGTCAGAGTCTGAGAACAATGGGTCAGAATCTGATAACAATGGGTCAGAGTCTGAGAACAATGGGTCAGAATCTGAGAACAATGGGTCAGAGTCTGAGAACAATGGGTCAGAATCTGATAACAATGGGTCAGAGTCTGAGAACAATGGGTCAGAGTCTGAGAACAATGGGTCAGAATCTGAGAACAATGGGTCAGAATCTGAGAACAATGGGTCAGAGTCTGAGAACAATGGGTCAGAATCTGATAACAATGGGTCAGAGTCTGAGAACAATGGGTCAGAGTCTGAGAACAATGGGACAGAGTCTGAGAACAATGGGTCAGAATCTGAGAACAATGGGTCAGAATCTGAGAACAATGGGTCAGAATCTGAGAACAATGGGTCAGAGTCTGAGAACAATGGGTCAGAGTCTGAGAACAATGGGTCAGAATCTGAGAACAATGGGTCAGAATCTGAGAACAATGGGACAGAGTCTGAGAACAATGGGTCAGAGTCTGATAACAATGGGTCAGAATCTGAGAACAATGGGTCAGAGTCTGAGAACAATGGGTCAGAGTCTGAGAACAATGGGTCAGAGTCTGAGAACAATGGGTCAGAATCTGAGAACAATGGGTCAGAGTCTGAGAACAATGGGTCAGAGTCTGAGAACAATGGGTCAGAATCTGAGAACAATGGGTCAGAATCTGAGAACAATGGGTCAGAATCTGAGAACAATGGGTCAGAGTCTGAGAACAATGGGTCAGAGTCTGAGAACAATGGGTCAGAGTCTGAGAACAATGGGTCAGGATCTGAGAACAATGGGTCAGAGTCTGAGAACAATGGGTCAGAATCTGAGAACAATGGGTCAGAATCTGAGAACAATGGGTCAGAATCTGAGAACAATGGGTCAGAATCTGAGAACAATGGGTCAGAATCTGAGAACAATGGGTCAGAGTCTGAGAACAATGGGTCAGAATCTGAGAACAATGGGTCAGAATCTGAGAACAATGGGTCAGAGTCTGAGAACAATGGGTCAGAATCTGAGAACAATGGGTCAGAGTCTGAGAACAATGGGTCAGAGTCTGAGAACAATGGGTCAGAATCTGAGAACAATGGGTCAGAATCTGAGAACAATGGGTCAGAGTCTGAGAACAATGGGTCAGAGTCTGAGAACAATGGGTCAGAGTCTGAGAACAATGGGTCAGAGTCTGAGAACAATGTGTCAGAATCTGAGAACAATGGGTCAGAGTCTGAGAACAATGGGTCAGAATCTGATAACAATGGGTCAGAATCTGAGAACAATGGGTCAGAATCTGATAACAATGGGTCAGAATCTGAGAACAATGGGTCAGAGTCTGAGAACAATGGGTCAGAGTCTGAGAACAATGGATCAGAGTCTGAGAACAATGGGTCAGAGTCTGAGAACAATGGGTCAGAATCTGAGAACAATGGGTCAGAATCTGAGAACAATGGGTCAGAATCTGAGAACAATGGGTCAGAATCTGATAACAATGGGTCAGAATCTGAGAACAATGGGTCAGAATCTGAGAACAATGTGTCAGAATCTGAGAACAATGTGTCAGAATCTGAGAACAATGGGTCAGAATCTGAGAACAATGGGTCAGAGTCTGAGAACAATGGGTCAGAGTCTGAGAACAATGGATCAGAATCTGAGAACAATGGATCAGAATCTGAGAACAATGGGTCAGAATCTGAGAACAATGGGTCAGAATCTGAGAACAATGGGTCAGAATCTGAGAACAATGGGTCAGAATCTGAGAACAATGGGTCAGAATCTGAGAACAATGGGTCAGAGTCTGAGAACAATGGGTCAGAGTCTGAGAACAATGGGTCAGAATCTGAGAACAATGGGTCAGAGTCTGAGAACAATGGGTCAGAGTCTGAGAACAATGGGTCAGAGTCTGAGAACAATGGGTCAGAATCTGAGAACAATGGGTCAGAATCTGAGAACAATGGGTCAGAATCTGAGAACAATGGGTCAGAGTCTGAGAACAATGG
Source organism: Heterodontus francisci (assembly GCF_036365525.1). Lineage (NCBI taxonomy): Eukaryota > Metazoa > Chordata > Chondrichthyes > Heterodontiformes > Heterodontidae > Heterodontus > Heterodontus francisci. The sequence continues at coordinate 1,108,330 of NW_027141614.1, forward strand.
GTCAGAGTCTGAGAACAATGGATCAGAATCTGAGAACAATGGGTCAGAATCTGATAACAATGGGTCAGAATCTGAGAACAATGGGTCAGAATCTGAGAACAATGGGTCAGAGTCTGATAACAATGGGTCAGAGTCTGATAACAATGGGTCAGAATCTGATAACAATGGGTCAGAGTCTGAGAACAATGGGTCAGAGTCTGAGAACAATGGATCAGAATCTGAGAACAATGGGTCAGAATCTGATAACAATGGGTCAGAATCTGAGAACAATGGGTCAGAATCTGAGAACAATGGGTCAGAGTCTGAGAACAATGGGTCAGAATCTGAGAACAATGGGTCAGAATCTGAGAACAATGGGTCAGAATCTGAGAACAATGGGTCAGAATCTGAGAACAATGGGTCAGAATCTGAGAACAATGGGTCAGAATCTGAGAACAATGGGTCAGAATCTGAGAACAATGGGTCAGAATCTGAGAACAATGGGTCAGAGTCTGAGAACAATGGGTCAGAATCTGAGAACAATGGGTCAGAGTCTGATAACAATGGGTCAGAGTCTGAGAACAATGGGTCAGAATCTGAGAACAATGGGTCAGAGTCTGAGAACAATGGGTCAGAGTCTGAGAACAATGGGTCAGAGTCTGAGAACAATGGATCAGAATCTGAGAACAATGGGTCAGAATCTGATAACAATGGGTCAGAATCTGATAACAATGGGTCAGAATCTGATAACAATGGGTCAGAATCTGAGAACAATGGGTCAGAATCTGATAACAATGGGTCAGAATCTGAGAACAATGGGTCAGAATCTGAGAACAATGGGTCAGAGTCTGAGAACAATGGGTCAGAGTCTGAGAACAATGGGTCAGAGTCTGAGAACAATGGATCAGAATCTGAGAACAATGGGTCAGAGTCTGAGAACAATGGGTCAGAATCTGAGAACAATGGGTCAGAATCTGAGAACAATGGGTCAGAATCTGAGAACAATGGGTCAGAATCTGAGAACAATGGGTCAGAATCTGAGAACAATGGGTCAGAATCTGAGAACAATGGGTCAGAATCTGAGAACAATGGGTCAGAGTCTGATAACAATGGGTCAGAATCTGAGAACAATGGATCAGAATCTGATAACAATGGGTCAGAATCTGAGAACAATGGGTCAGAATCTGAGAACAATGGGTCAGAATCTGAGAACAATGGGTCAGAATCTGAGAACAATGGGTCAGAGTCTGAGAACAATGGGTCAGAATCTGAGAACAATGGGTCAGAGTCTGAGAACAATGGGTCAGAGTCTGAGAACAATGGGTCAGAGTCTGAGAACAATGGATCAGAATCTGAGAACAATGGGTCAGAATCTGATAACAATGGGTCAGAGTCTGAGAACAATGGGTCAGAATCTGAGAACAATGGGTCAGAGTCTGAGAACAATGGGTCAGAGTCTGAGAACAATGGGTCAGAGTCTGAGAACAATGGATCAGAATCTGAGAACAATGGGTCAGAATCTGATAACAATGGGTCAGAATCTGATAACAATGGGTCAGAATCTGAGAACAATGGGTCAGAATCTGAGAACAATGGGTCAGAGTCTGAGAACAATGGGTCAGAATCTGAGAACAATGGATCAGAATCTGATAACAATGGATCAGAGTCTGAGAACAATGGTCATAGTCTGAGAACAATGGGTCAGAATCTGAGAACAATGGGTCAGAATCTGAGAACAATGGGTCAGAATCTGAGAACAATGGTCATAGTCTGAGAACAATGGGTCAGAATCTGAGAACAATGGGTCAGAATCTGAGAACAATGGATCAGAATCTGATAACAATGGGTCAGAGTCTGATAACAATGGGTCAGAATCTGATAACAATGGGTCAGAGTCTGAGAACAATGGGTCAGAGTCTGAGAACAATGGGACAGAGTCTGAGAACAATGGGTCAGAATCTGAGAACAATGGGTCAGAATCTGAGAACAATGGGTCAGAGTCTGAGAACAATGGGTCAGAGTCTGATAACAATGGGTCAGAATCTGAGAACAATGGGTCAGAGTCTGAGAACAATGGGTCAGAGTCTGAGAACAATGGGTCAGAATCTGAGAACAATGGGTCAGAATCTGAGAACAATGGGACAGAATCTGAGAACAATGGGTCAGAATCTGAGAACAATGGGTCAGAGTCTGAGAACAATGGGTCAGAATCTGAGAACAATGGGACAGAATCTGAGAACAATGGGTCAGAGTCTGAGAACAATGGGTCAGAGTCTGAGAACAATGGGTCAGAATCTGAGAACAATGGGTCAGAGTCTGAGAACAATGGGTCAGAATCTGAGAACAATGGGTCAGAGTCTGAGAACAATGGGTCAGAGTCTGAGAACAATGGGTCAGAATCTGAGAACAATGGGTCAGAATCTGAGAACAATGGGTCAGAGTCTGAGAACAATGGGTCAGAGTCTGAGAACAATGGGTCAGAGTCTGAGAACAATGGGTCAGAATCTGAGAACAATGGGACAGAATCTGATAACAATGGGTCAGAATCTGATAACAATGGGTCAGAATCTGAGAACAATGGGTCAGAATCTGAGAACAATGGGACAGAATCTGAGAACAATGGGTCAGAATCTGAGAACAATGGGTCAGAATCTGAGAACAATGGGTCAGAATCTGAGAACAATGGGACAGAATCTGAGAACAATGGGTCAGAGTCTGAGAACAATGGGTCAGAGTCTGAGAACAATGGATCAGAATCTGAGAACAATGGGTCAGAATCTGATAACAATGGGTCAGAATCTGATAACAATGGGTCAGAATCTGAGAACAATGGGTCAGAATCTGAGAACAATGGGTCAGAATCTGATAACAATGGGTCAGAGTCTGATAACAATGGGTCAGAATCTGATAACAATGGGTCAGAATCTGAGAACAATGGGTCAGAGTCTGAGAACAATGGGTCAGAATCTGAGAACAATGGGTCAGAATCTGAGAACAATGGGTCAGAATCTGAGAACAATGGGTCAGAGTCTGAGAACAATGGGTCAGAGTCTGAGAACAATGGGTCAGAGTCTGAGAACAATGGGTCAGAATCTGAGAACAATGGGTCAGAGTCTGAGAACAATGGGTCAGAGTCTGAGAACAATGGGTCAGAATCTGAGAACAATGGGTCAGAGTCTGAGAACAATGGGTCAGAATCTGAGAACAATGGGTCAGAATCTGAGAACAATGGGTCAGAATCTGAGAACAATGGGTCAGAATCTGAGAACAATGGGTCAGAATCTGAGAACAATGGGTCAGAATCTGAGAACAATGGGTCAGAATCTGAGAACAATGTGTCAGAATCTGAGAACAATGGGTCAGAGTCTGAGAACAATGGGTCAGAGTCTGAGAACAATGGGTCAGAATCTGAGAACAATGGGTCAGAATCTGAGAACAATGGGTCAGAATCTGAGAACAATGGGTCAGAATCTGAGAACAATGGGTCAGAGTCTGAGAACAATGGGTCAGAGTCTGAGAACAATGGGTCAGAGTCTGAGAACAATGGGTCAGAGTCTGAGAACAATGGGTCAGAGTCTGAGAACAATGGGTCAGAGTCTGAGAACAATGGATCAGAATCTGAGAACAATGGGTCAGAATCTGAGAACAATGGGTCAGAATCTGATAACAATGGGTCAGAATCTGAGAACAATGGGTCAGAGTCTGATAACAATGGGTCAGAATCTGATAACAATGGGTCAGAGTCTGAGAACAATGGGTCAGAGTCTGAGAACAATGGGTCAGAATCTGAGAACAATGGGTCAGAGTCTGAGAACAATGGGTCAGAGTCTGAGAACAATGGGTCAGAGTCTGAGAACAATGGGTCAGAGTCTGAGAACAATGGGTCAGAGTCTGAGAACAATGGGTCAGAATCTGAGAACAATGGGTCAGAGTCTGAGAACAATGGGTCAGAATCTGAGAACAATGGGTCAGAGTCTGAGAACAATGGGTCAGAGTCTGAGAACAATGGGTCAGAGTCTGAGAACAATGGGTCAGAGTCTGAGAACAATGGGTCAGAGTCTGAGAACAATGGGTCAGAGTCTGAGAACAATGGGTCAGAGTCTGAGAACAATGGGTCAGAGTCTGAGAACAATGGGTCAGAGTCTGAGAACAATGGGTCAGAGTCTGAGAACAATGGGTCAGAATCTGAGAACAATGGGTCAGAATCTGAGAACAATGGGTCAGAGTCTGAGAACAATGGATCAGAATCTGAGAACAATGGGTCAGAATCTGAGAACAATGGGTCAGAGTCTGATAACAATGGGTCAGAGTCTGAGAACAATGGGTCAGAGTCTGAGAACAATGGATCAGAATCTGAGAACAATGGGTCAGAGTCTGATAACAATGGGTCAGAGTCTGAGAACAATGGGTCAGAATCTGAGAACAATGGGTCAGAGTCTGAGAACAATGGGTCAGAGTCTGAGAACAATGGGTCAGAGTCTGATAACAATGGGTCAGAGTCTGAGAACAATGGGTCAGAGTCTGAGAACAATGGATCAGAATCTGAGAACAATGGGTCAGAATCTGATAACAATGGGTCAGAATCTGATAACAATGGGTCAGAATCTGAGAACAATGGGTCAGAGTCTGATAACAATGGGTCAGAATCTGATAACAATGGGTCAGAGTCTGAGAACAATGGGTCAGAGTCTGAGAACAATGGGACAGAGTCTGAGAACAATGGGTCAGAATCTGAGAACAATGGGTCAGAATCTGAGAACAATGGGTCAGAGTCTGAGAACAATGGGTCAGAGTCTGAGAACAATGGGTCAGAATCTGAGAACAATGGGTCAGAGTCTGAGAACAATGGGTCAGAGTCTGAGAACAATGGGTCAGAGTCTGATAACAATGGGTCAGAGTCTGAGAACAATGGGTCAGAGTCTGATAACAATGGGTCAGAATCTGAGAACAATGGGTCAGAGTCTGAGAACAATGGGTCAGAGTCTGAGAACAATGGGTCAGAGTCTGAGAACAATGGGTCAGAATCTGAGAACAATGGGTCAGAGTCTGAGAACAATGGGTCAGAATCTGAGAACAATGGGTCAGAGTCTGAGAACAATGGGTCAGAGTCTGAGAACAATGGGTCAGAGTCTGAGAACAATGGGTCAGAGTCTGAGAACAATGGGTCAGAGTCTGATAACAATGGGTCAGAATCTGAGAACAATGGGTCAGAATCTGATAACAATGGGTCAGAGTCTGAGAACAATGAGTCAGAATCTGAGAACAATGGGTCAGAGTCTGAGAACAATGGGTCAGAGTCTGAGAACAATGGGTCAGAGTCTGAGAACAATGGGTCAGAATCTGAGAACAATGGGACAGAATCTGAGAACAATGGGTCAGAGTCTGAGAACAATGGGTCAGAGTCTGATAACAATGGGTCAGAATCTGAGAACAATGGGTCAGAATCTGATAACAATGGGACAGAATCTGAGAACAATGGGTCAGAGTCTGAGAACAATGGGTCAGAATCTGAGAACAATGGGTCAGAGTCTGAGAACAATGGGTCAGAATCTGAGAACAATGGGTCAGAATCTGAGAACATTGGGTCAGAATCTGATAACAATTGGTCAGAATCTGAGAACAATGGGTCAGAATCTGATAACAATGGGTCAGAATCTGAGAACAATGGGTCAGAATCTGAGAACAATGGGACAGAATCTGAGAACAATGGGTCAGAATCTGATAACAATGGGTCAGAATCTGAGAACAATGGGTCAGAGTCTGAGAACAATGGGTCAGAGTCTGATAACAATGGGTCAGAATCTGAGAACAATGGGTCAGAATCTGATAACAATGGGACAGAATCTGAGAACAATGGGTCAGAGTCTGAGAACAATAGATTGGAATGTTACAACAATGAGCAAGAGTTTATCCTCAGAACTTCACGATCTTTCTACACATTATGATCGGTTCTCATTAGACTTTCGCATCGACCTCGCACTTCGGATTGCTCAATACATTTATTATCCCATCCTCGGTTTTGTTGGTGTCCCTGGTTAGTATCTGTTTCCAGGTATTTATTCCTTAAACCATGTTTAACTGTATTATATTCCTGTAATTTTCTCTACCCTCCTTGCTGCTGTTGTTAATCCTGGTGAATATCTCCAGTAATTACCTTGATTAACCATGTTTAACTGCATTACTGCTCCTGTAATTTTCTCTACCCTCCTTTCTGCTGTTGTTATTTCTGCTGAATCTCTATCTCCAGAAATCAGCTGTATAAACCACTGCTAACAGTATTTCAGTTCTTGTAATTTACTCTCTCCTCTTTGCTGCTGATACTGTCTCTATTTCCAGCTAGGAGATCTGTAAACCCTGTTTACTGAAATACTGCTCTGGAATGTAAATTGTGGGAAGAGAGAAGACAGTGTCATTGGTCCATTGGTCTGCATCACAAACTCCATCCCCTATCTGTGAACCACATACCCGATCCTGAGGCTGAACCAGACAGTTTACAACCTCTGTGTTCTATTTTTACCTTACTTGAGTTCATCTTCAAATTCTCTCCATCACCAACCCTGTCTACTACCACCTGAGTAATATCACCCGTCTCCACTTCTGCCTCAGCCCATCTGCTGCATAAACACTCATATGTGCCTTTGTTAAATCCACACTTGACTATTCCGAATCTCTCCTGGTCACCCTCCCAGTTATAAACCTCCATAAACCACAGCCCATCCAGAACTCTGATGCCTGTGTCTTAACTCACACCAAATCCCGATCACCCATCACCCCTGTGCTCACTGATCTACAATGGCTCACGGTTTGGCAGCACCTTAATTTTAATATTCTCATTCTTGAGTCTGAATCCCTCCATGGCCTCACCACTCCATTAGTCCCATTCTCTTGTGCATTTCCCATATTTCTGCAAATAATATGCCTTCAATCTTTTCTCAATTCTCTTTTTAAAGTGAATTTCTTTCTCTCTGTATCTGTTCCCAGCCACGATTTTCAACTCTACAGACCCACTGGTGCTGAGGGCGCAGAAGATGGGACCCATAAAATGATGCGAACCACACAGCCGGCCACTTTTAGTGTGGTCAGCACAGTGTCCCATGGTGGGCAGTACACTCGTGTGGTCAGCACAGTGCCCAATGGTGGACAATGCTCTAGTATGGTCAGCAAAATGCCCCATGCTGGACAGAGCTCCAAAATGGTCAGCACAATGCCCCATGCTGGACAGGGCTCTAGTATGGTCAGCACAATGCCCCATGCTGGACAGAGCTCTAGTGTGGTCAGCACAATGCCCCATGCTGGACAGGGCTCTAGTATTATCAGCACAATGCCCCATGCTGGACAGGGCTCTAGTATGGTCAGCACAATGCCCCATGCTGGACAGGGCTCTAGTATGGTCAGCACAATGCCCCATGCTGGACAATGCTCTAGTATGGTCAGCACAATGCCCCATGCTGGACAGGGCTCTAGTATTATCAGCACAATGCCCCATGCTGGACAGGGCTCTTGTATGGTCAGCACAATGCCCCATGCGGGACAAAGCTCTAGTATGGTCAGCACAGTGCCCCATGCTGGACAGGGCTCCAGTATGGTCAGCACAATGCCCCATGCTGGACAGAGCTCTAGTATGGTCAGCACAATGCCCCATGCTGGACTAGCTCCAGTATGGTCAGCACAATGCCCCATGCTGGACAGAGCTCTAGTATGGTCAGCACAATGCCCCATGCTGGACAATGCTCCATTATGGTCAGCACAATGCCCCATGCTGGACAGGGCTCTAGTGTGGTCAGCACAGTGCCCCATGCTGGACAGGGCTCTAGGATGGTCAGCACAGTGCCCCATGCTGGACAGAGCTCTAGTATTATCAGCACAATGCCCCATGCTGCACAGGGCTCTAGTGTGGTCAGCACAATGCCCCATGCTGGACAGGGCTCTAGTATGGTCAGCACAATGCCCCATGCTGGACAGAGCTCTAGTATGGTCAGCACAATGCCCCATGCTGGACAGAGCTCTAGTATTATCAGCACAATGCCCCATGCTGGACAGAGCTCTAGTATGGTCAGCACAATGCCCCATGCTGGACAGTGCTCTAGTATGGTCAGCACAATGCCCCATGCTGGACAGAGCTCTAGTATGGTCAGCACAGTGCCCCATGCTGCACAGGGCTCTAGTATGGTCAGCACAGTGCCCCATGCTGCACAGGGCTCTAGTATGGTCAGCACAATGCCCCATGCTTCACAGGGCTCTAGTATGGTCAGCACAATGCCCCATGCTGGACAATGCTCCAGTATGGTCAGCACAATGCCCCATGCTGGACAGGGCTCTAGTGTGGTCAGCACAATGCCCCATGCTGGACAGAGCTCTAGTATTATCAGCACAGTGCCCCATGCTGGACAGGGCTCTAGTATTATCAGCACAGTGCCCCATGCTGGACAGGGCTCTAGTATTATCAGCACAATGCCCCATGCTGGACAGGGCTCTAGTATGGTCAGCACAATGCCCCATGCTGGACAGAGCTATAGTGTGGTCAGCACAATGCCCCATGCTGGACAGGGCTCTAGTATGGTCAGCACAATGCCCCATGCTGGACAGGGCTCTAGTGTGGTCAGCACAATGCCCCATGCTGGACAGGGCTCTAGTATGGTCGGCACAATGCCCCATGCTGGACAGGGCTCTAGATTGGTCAGCACAATGCCCCATGCTGGACAGGGCTCTAGTATGGTCAGCACAATGCCCCATGCTGGACAATGCTCCAGTATGGTCAGCACAATGCCCCATGCTGGACAGGGCTCTAGTGTGGTCAGCACAGTGCCCCTTGCTGGACAGGGCTCTAGTATGGTCAGCACAATGCCCCATGCTGGACAGGGCTCTAGTATTATCAGCACAATGCCCCATGCTGGACAGAGCTCTAGTGTGGTCAGCACAATGCCCCATGCTGGACAGAGCTCTAGTATGGTTAGCACAATGCCCCATGCTGGACAGGGCTCTAGTATGGTCAGCACAATGCCCCATGCTGGACAGGGCTCTAGTATGGTCAGCACAGTGCCCCATGCTGGACAGGGCTAGAGTATGGTCAGCACAGTGCCCCATGCTGGGCAGAGCTCTAGTATGGTCAGCACAATGCCCCATGCTGGACAGAGCTCTAGTATGGTCAGCACAATGCCCCATGCTGGACAGAGCTCTAGTATGGTCAGCACAATGCCCCATGCTGGACAGAGCTCTAGTATGGTCAGCACAATGCCCCATGCTGGACAGAGCTCTAGTATGGTCAGCACAGTGCCCCATGCTGGACAGAGCTCTCGTATTATCAGCACAATGCCCCATGCTGGACAGGGCTCTAGTATGGTCAGCACAATGCCCCATGCTGGACAGAGCTCTAGTATTATCAGCACAATGCCCCATGCTGGACAGAGCTCTAGTATGGTCAGCACAGTGCCCCATGCTGGACAGGGCTCTAGTATGGTCAGCACAATGCCCCATGCTGGACAGAGCTCTAGTATGGTCAGCACAGTGCCCCATGCTGGACAGGGCTCTAGTATGGTCAGCACAATGCCCCATGCTGGACAGAGCTCTAGTATTATCAGCACAATGCCCCATGCTGGACAGAGCTCTAGTATGGTCAGCACAGTGCCCCATGCTGGACAGGGCTCTAGTATGGTCAGCACAATGCCCCATGCTGGACAGAGCTCTAGTATGGTCAGCACAGTGCCCCATGCTGGACAGGGCTCTAGTATGGTCAGCACAATGCCCCATGCTGGACAGGGCTCTAGTATGGTCAGCACAGTGCCCCATGCTGGACAGGGCTCTAGTATGGTCAGCACAATGCCCCATGCTGGACAGAGCTCTAGTATGGTCAGCACAATGCCCCATGCTGGACAGAGCTCTAGTATGGTCAGCACAATGCCCCATGCTGGACAGGGCTCTAGTATAGTCAGCACAATGCCCCATGCTGCACAGGGCTCTAGTATGGTCAGCACAATGCCCCATGCTGGACAGAGCTCTAGTATGGTCAGCACAGTGCCCCATGCTGGACAGAGCTCTAGTATGGTCAGCACAATGCCCCATGCTGGACAGGGCTCTAGTATAGTCAGCACAATGCCCCATGCTGCACAGGGCTCTAGTATGGTCAGCACAATGCCACTTGTTGGACAGAGCTCTAGTATTATCAGCACAATGCCCCATGCTGGACAGGGCTCTAGTGTGTTCAGCACAGTGCCCCATGCTGGACAGGGCTCTAGTATGGTCAGCACAGTGCCCCATGCTGGACAGAGCTCTAGTATAGTCAGCACAATGCCCCATGCTGCACAGGGCTCTAGTATGGTCAGCACAATGCCCCATGCTGGACAGAGCTCTAGTATGGTCAGCACAGTGCCCCATGCTGGACAGAGCTCTAGTATGGTCAGCACAATGCCCCATGCTGGACAGGGTTCTTGTATGGTCAGCACAATGCCCCATGCTGGACAGAGCTCTAGTATAGTCAGCACAATGCCCCATGCTGGACAGGGCTCCAGTATGGTCAGCACAGTGCCCAATGCTGGACAGAGCTCTAGTATGGTCAGCACAATGCCCCATGCTGGACAGGGCTCTAGTATGGTCAGCACAGTGCCCCATGCTGGACAGAGCTCTAGTATGGTCAGCACAATGCCCCATGCTGGCCAGGGCTCTAGTATGGTCAGCACAATGCCCCATGCTGGACAGGGCTCTAGTGTGGTCAGCACAATGCCCCATGCTGGACAGAGCTCTAGTATTATCAGCACAGTGCCCCATGCTGGACAGGGCTCTAGTATTATCAGCACAGTGCCCCATGCTGGACAGGGCTCCAGTATTATCAGCACAATGCCCCATGCTGGACAGGGCTCTAGTATTATCAGCACAGTGCCCCATGCTGGACAGAGCTACAGTATGGTCAGCACAATGCCCCATGCTGGACAGAGCTATAGTATGGTCAGCACAGTGCCCCATGCTGGACAGGGCTCTAGTATGGTCAGCACAATGCCCCATGCTGGACAGAGCTCTAGTATGGTCAGCACAATGCCCCATGCTGGACAAAACTCTAATATGGTCAGCACAGTGCCCCATGCTGGACAGGGCTCTAGTATGGTCAGCACAATGCCCCATGCTGGACATGGCTCTAGTATGGTCAGCACAATGCCCCATGCTGGACAGAGCTCTAGTATTATCAGCACAATGCCCCATGCTGGACAGAGCTCTAGTATGGTCAGCACAATGCCCCATGCTGGACAATGCTCCAGTATGGTCAGCACAGTGCCCATGCTGGACAGGGCTCTAGTGTGGTCAGCACAATGCCCCATGCTGGACAGAGCTCTAGTATTATCAGCACAATGCCCCATGCTGGACAGAGCTATAGTATGGTCAGCACAATGCCCCATGCTGGACAGAGCTATAGTATGGTCAGCACAGTGCCCCATGCTGGACAGGGCTCTAGTATGGTCAGCACAATGCCCCATGCTGGACAGGGCTCTAGTGTGGTCAGCACAATGCCCCATGCTGCACAGGGCTCTAGTATGGTCAGCACAATGCCCCATGCTGGACAGAGCTCTAGTATGGTCAGCACAGTGCCCCATGCTGGACAGAGCTCTCGTATTATCAGCACAATGCCCCATGCTAGACAGGGCTCTAGTATGGTTAGCACAATGCCCCATGCTGGACAGAGCTCTAGTATGGTCAGCACAATGCCCCATGCTGGACAGAGCTCCAGTATGGTCAGCACAATGCCCCATGCTGGACAGAACTCTAATATGGTCAGCACAATGCCCCATGCTGGACAGAGCTCCAGTATGGTCAGCACAATGCCCCATGCTGGACAGGGCTCTAGTGTGGTCAGCACAATGCCCCATGCTGGACAGAGCTCTAGTATGGTCAGCACAATGCCCCATGCTGGACAGAGCTCTAGTATGGTCAGCACAATGCCCCATGCTGGACAGAGCTCTAGTATTATCAGCACAATGCCCCATGCTGCACAGGGCTCTAGTATGGTCAGCACAATGCCCCATGCTTCACAGGGCTCTAGTATGGTCAGCACAATGCCCCATGCTGGACAATGCTCCAGTATGGTCAGCACAATGCCCCATGCTGGACAGGGCTCTAGTGTGGTCAGCACAATGCCCCATGCTGGACAGAGCTCTAGTATTATCAGCACAGTGCCCCATGCTGGACAGGGCTCTAGTATTATCAGCACAGTGCCCCATGCTGGACAGGGCTCTAGTATTATCAGCACAATGCCCCATGCTGGACAGGGCTCTAGTATTATCAGCACAGTGCCCCATGCTGGACAGAGCTATCGTATGGTCAGCACAATGCCCCATGCTGGACAGAGCTATAGTATGGTCAGCACAGTGCCCCATGCTGGACAGGGCTCTAGTATGGTCAGCACAATGCCCCATGCTGGACAGAGCTCTAGTATGGTCAGCACAATGCCCCATGCTGGACAAAACTCTAATATGGTCAGCACAGTGCCCCATGCTGGACAGGGCTCTAGTATGGTCAGCACAATGCCCCATGCTGGACAGGGCTCTAGTATGGTCAGCACAATGCGCCATGCTGGACAGAGCTCTAGTATTATCAGCACAATGCCCCATGCTGGACAGAGCTCTAGTATGGTCAGCACAATGCCCCAAGCTGGACAAAACTCTAATATGGTCAGCACAATGCCCCATGCTGGACAGAGCTCTGGTATGGTCAGCACAATGCCCCATGCTGGACAATGCTCCAGTATGGTCAGCACAGTGCCCCATGCTGGACAGGGCTCTAGTGTGTTCAGCACAGTGCCCCAATGCTGGACAGAGCTCTAGTATGGTCAGCACAGTGCCCCATGCTGGACAGAGCTCTAGTGTGTTCAGTACAGTGCCCCATGCTGGACAGAGCTCTAGTATGGTCAGCACAATGCCACATGCTGGACAGGGCTCTAGTGTGTTCAGCACAGTGCCCCATGCTGGACAGAGCTCTAGTATGGTCAGCACAGTGCCCCATGCTGGACAGGGCTCTAGTGTGTTCAGCACAGTGCCCCATGCTGGACAGAGCTCTAGTATGGTCAGCACAGTGCCCCATGCTGGACAGGGCTCTAGTGTGTTCAGCACAATGCCCCATGCTGGACAGAGCTCTAGTATGGTCAGCACAGTGCCCCATGCTGGACAGAGCTCTAGTATTATCAGCACAATGCCCCATGCTGGACAGAGCTCTAGTATGGTCAGCACAATGCCCCATGCGGGACAGAGCTCTAGTATGGTCAGCACAGTGCCCCATGCGGGACAGGGCTCTAGTATGGTCAGCACAGTGCCCCATGCTGGACAGAGCTCTAGTATTATCAGCACAATGCCCCATGCTGGACAGGGCTCTAGTATGGTCAGCACAATGCCCCATGCTGGACAGGGCTCTAGTATGGTCAGCACAGTGCCCCATGCTGGACAGGGCTCCAGTATGGTCAGCACAATGCCCCATGCTGGACAGAGCTCTAGTATTATCAGCACAATGCCCCATGCTGGACAGGGCTCTAGTGTGGTCAGCACAGTGCCCCATGCTGGACAGAGCTCTAGTATGGTCAGCACAATGCCCCATGCTGGACAGAGCTCTAGTATGGTCAGCACAATGCCCCATGCTGGACAGAGCTCTAGTATGGTCAGCACAATGCCCCATGCTGGACAATGCTCCAGTATGGTCAGCACAATGCCCCATGCTGGACAGGGCTCTAGTGTGGTCAGCACAGTGCCCCATGCTGGACAGGGCTCTAGTATGGTCAGCACTGTGCCCCATGCTGGACAGAGCTCTAGTATTATCAGCACAATGCCCCATGCTGGACAGAGCTCTAGTATGGTCAGCACAATGCCCCATGCTGGACAAAACTCTAATATGGTCAGCACAGTGCCCCATGCTTGACAGGGCTCTAGTATGGTCAGCACAATGCCCCATGCTGGACAGGGCTCTAGTATGGTCAGCACAATGCCCCATGCTGGACAGAGCTCTAGTATTATCAGCACAATGCCCCATGCTGGACAGAGCTCTAGTATGGTCAGCACAATGCCCCATGCTGGACAGAGGTCTAGTATGGTCAGCACAATGCCCCAAGCTGGACAAAACTCTAATATGGTCAGCACAATGCCCCATGCTGGACAGAGCTCTGGTATGGTCAGCACAATGCCCCATGCTGGACAATGCTCCAGTATGGTCAGCACAGTGCCCATGCTGGACAGGGCTCTAGTGTGGTCAGCACAATGCCCCATGCTGGACAGAGCTCTAGTATTATCAGCACAATGCCCCATGCTGGACAGGGCTCTAGTATGGTCAGCACAGTGCCCCATGCTGGACAGAGCTCTAGTATTATCAGCACAATGCCCCAAGCTGGACAGAGCTCTAGTATGGTCAGCACAATGCCCCATGCGGGACAGAGCTCTAGTATGGTCAGCACAGTGCCCCATGCTGGACAGGGCTCCAGTATGGTCAGCACAATGCCCCATGCTGGACAGGGCTCTAGTGTGGTCAGCAAGGTGCCCCATGCTGGACAGAGCTCTAGTATGGTCAGCACAATGCCCCATGCTGGACAGAGCTCTAGTATGGTCAGCACAATGCCCCATGCTGGACAGAGCTCTAGTATGGTCAGCACAATGCCCCATGCTGGACAATGCTCCAGTATGGTCAGCACAATGCCCCATGCTGGACAGGGCTCTAGTGTGGTCAGCACAGTGCCCCATGCTGGACAGGGCTCTAGTATGGTCAGCACAGTGCCCCATGCTGGACAGAGCTCTAGTATTATCAGCACAATGCCCCATGCTGGACAGAGCTCTAGTATGGTCAGCACAATGCCCCATGCTGGACAGGGCTCTAGTATGGTCAGCACAATGCCCCATGCTGGACAGAGCTCTAGTATGGTCAGCACAATGCCCCATGCTGGACAGGGCTCTAGTGTGGTCAGCACAGTGCCCATGCTGGACAGAGCTCTAGTATTATCAGCACAATGCCCCATGCTGGACAGAGCTCTAGTATGGTCAGCACAATGCCCCATGCTGGACAGAGCTCTAGTATGGTCAGCACAATGCCCCATGCTGGACAGGGCTCTAGTATGGTCAGCACAATGCCCCATGCTGGACAGACCTCTAGTATGGTCAGCAATATGCTCCATGCTGGACAGGGCTCTAGTGTGGTCAGCACAGTGCCCCATGCTGGACAGGGCTCTAGTATGGTCAGCACATTGCCCCATGCTGGACAGAGCTCTAGTATGGTCAGCACAATGCCCCATGCTGGACAGAGCTATAGTATGGTCAGCACAGTGCCCCATGCTGGACAGGGCTCTAGTATGGTCAGCACAATGCCCCATGCTGGACAGAGCTATAGTATGGTCAGCACAATGCCCCATGCGGGACAGAGCTCTAGTGTGGTCAGCACAATGCCCCATGCTGGACAGGGCTCTAGTGTGGTCAGCACAATGCCCCATGCTGGACAGGGCTCTAGTATGGTCGGCACAATGCCCCATGCTGGACAGGGCTCTAGATTGGTCAGCACAATGCCCCATGCTGGACAGGGCTCTAGTATGGTCAGCACAATGCCCCATGCTGGACAATGCTCCAGTATGGTCAGCACAATGCCCCAGGCTGGACAGGGCTCTAGTGTGGTCAGCACAGTGCCCCTTGCTGGACAGGGCTCTAGTATGGTCAGCACAATGCCCCATGCTGGACAGGGCTCTAGTATTATCAGCACAATGCCCCATGCTGGACAGAGCTCTAGTGTGGTCAGCACAATGCCCCATGCTGGACAGAGCTCTAGTATGGTTAGCACAATGCCCCATGCTGGACAGGGCTCTAGTATGGTCAGCACAATGCCCCATGCTGGACAGGGCTCTAGTATGGTCAGCACAGTGCCCCATGCTGGACAGGGCTCTAGTATGGTCAGCACAGTGCCCCATGCTGGGCAGAGCTCTAGTATGGTCAGCACAATGCCCCATGCTGGACAGAGCTCTAGTATGGTCAGCACAATGCCCCATGCTGGACAGAGCTCTAGTATGGTCAGCACAATGCCCCATGCTGGACAGAGCTCTAGTATGGTCAGCACAATGCCCCATGCTGGACAGAGCTCTAGTATGGTCAGCACAGTGCCCCATGCGGGACAGAGCTCTCGTATTATCAGCACAATGCCCCATGCTAGACAGGGCTCTAGTATGGTCAGCACAATGCCCCATGCTGGACAGAGCTCTAGTATTATCAGCACAATGCCCCATGCTGGACAGAGCTCTAGTATGGTCAGCACAGTGCCCCATGCTGGACAGGGCTCTAGTATGGTCAGCACAATGCCCCATGCTGGACAGAGCTCTAGTATGGTCAGCACAGTGCCCCATGCTGGACAGGGCTCTAGTATGGTCAGCACAGTGCCCCATGCTGGACAGGGCTCTAGACTGGTCAGCATAGTGCCCCATGCTGGACAGGGCTCTAGTATGGTCAGCACAATGCCCCAAGCTGGACAGAGCTCTAGTATGGTCAGCACAATGCCCCATGCTGGACAGGGCTCTAGTATGGTCAGCACAGTGCCCCATGCTGGACAGGGCTCCAGTATGGTCAGCACAATGCCCCATGCTGGACAGAGCTCTAGTATGGTCAGCACAGTGCCCCATGCTGGACAGGGCTCTAGTATGGTCAGCACAATGCCCCATGCTGGACAGAGCTCTAGTATGGTCAGCACAATGCCCCATGCTGCACAGGGCTCTAGTATGGTCAGCACAATGCCCCATGCTGGACAGAGCTCTAGTATGGTCAGCACAATGCCCCATGCTGCACAGGGCTCTAGTATGGTCAGCACAGTGCCCCATGCTGGACAGGGCTCTAGTATGGTCAGCACAATGCCCCATGCTGGACAGAGCTCTAGTATGGTCAGCACAATGCCCCATGCTGGACAGGGCTCTAGTATAGTCAGCACAATGCCCCATGCTGCACAGGGCTCTAGTATGGTCAGCACAATGCCCCATGCTGGACAGAGCTCTAGTATGGTCAGCACAGTGCCCCATGCTGGACAGAGCTCTAGTATGGTCAGCACAATGCCCCATGCTGGACAGGGCTCTAGTATAGTCAGCACAATGCCCCATGCTGCACAGGGCTCTAGTATGGTCAGCACAATGCCCCTTGTTGGACTGAGCTCTAGTATTATCAGCACAATGCCCCATGCTGGACAGGGCTCTAGTGTGGTCAGCACAGTGCCCCATGCTGGACAGGGCTCTAGTGTGGTCAGCACAATGCCCCATGCTGGACAGGGCTCTAGTATGGTCAGCGCAGTGCCCCATGCTGGACAGAGCTCTAGTATAGTCAGCACAATGCCCCATGCTGCACAGGGCTCTAGTATGGTCAGCACAATGCCCCATGCTGGACAGAGCTCTAGTATGGTCAGCACAGTGCCCCATGCTGGACAGAGCTCTAGTATGGTCAGCACAATGCCCCATGCTGGACAGGGTTCTTGTATGGTCAGCACAATGCCCCATGCTGGACAGAGCTCTAGTATAGTCAGCACAATGCCCCATGCTGGACAGGGCTCCAGTATGGTCAGCACAGTGCCCAATGCTGGACAGAGCTCTAGTATGGTCAGCACAATGCCCCATGCTGGACAGGGCTCTAGTATGGTCAGCACAGTGCCCCATGCTGGACAGAGCTCTAGTATGGTCAGCACAATGCCCCATGCTGGACAGGGCTCTAGTATGGTCAGCACAATGCCCCATGCTGGACAGGGCTCTAGTGTGGTCAGCACAATGCCCCATGCTGCACAGGGCTCTAGTATGGTCAGCACAATGCCCCATGCTGGACAGAGCTCTAGTGTGGTCAGCACAATGCCCCATGCTGGACAGGGCTCTAGTGTGGTCAGCACAATGCCCCATGCTGGACAGGGCTCTAGAGTGGTCAGCACAGTGCCCCATGCTCGACAGGGCTCTAGTATGGTCAGCACAATGCCCCATGCTGGACAGAGCTCTAGTATGGTCAGCACAATGCCCCATGCTGGACAGGGCTCTAGTATGGTCAGCACAATGCCCCATGCTGGACAGGGCTCTAGTGTGGTCAGCACAATGCCCCATGCTGCACAGGTCTCTAGTATGGTCAGCACAATGCCCCATGCTGGACAGAGCTCTAGTGTGGTCAGCACAATGCCCCATGCTGGACAGGGCTCTAGTGTGGTCAGCACAATGCCCCATGCTGGACAGAGCTCTAGTATGGTCAGCACAATGCCCCATGCTGGACAGAGGTCTAGTATGGTCAGCACAATGCCCCAAGCTGGACAAAACTCTAATATGGTCAGCACAATGCCCCATGCTGGACAGAGCTCTGGTATGGTCAGCACAATGCCCCATGCTGGACAATGCTCCAGTATGGTCAGCACAGTGCCCATGCTGGACAGGGCTCTAGTGTGGTCAGCACAATGCCCCATGCTGGACAGAGCTCTAGTATTATCAGCACAATGCCCCATGCTGGACAGGGCTCTAGTATGGTCAGCACAGTGCCCCATGCTGGACAGAGCTCTAGTATTATCAGCACAATGCCCCAAGCTGGACAGAGCTCTAGTATGGTCAGCACAATGCCCCATGCGGGACAGAGCTCTAGTATGGTCAGCACAGTGCCCCATGCTGGACAGGGCTCCAGTATGGTCAGCACAATGCCCCATGCTGGACAGGGCTCTAGTGTGGTCAGCAAGGTGCCCCATGCTGGACAGAGCTCTAGTATGGTCAGCACAATGCCCCATGCTGGACAGAGCTCTAGTATGGTCAGCACAATGCCCCATGCTGGACAGAGCTCTAGTATGGTCAGCACAATGCCCCATGCTGGACAATGCTCCAGTATGGTCAGCACAATGCCCCATGCTGGACAGGGCTCTAGTGTGGTCAGCACAGTGCCCCATGCTGGACAGGGCTCTAGTATGGTCAGCACAGTGCCCCATGCTGGACAGAGCTCTAGTATTATCAGCACAATGCCCCATGCTGGACAGAGCTCTAGTATGGTCAGCACAATGCCCCATGCTGGACAGGGCTCTAGTATGGTCAGCACAATGCCCCATGCTGGACAGAGCTCTAGTATGGTCAGCACAATGCCCCATGCTGGACAGGGCTCTAGTGTGGTCAGCACAGTGCCCATGCTGGACAGAGCTCTAGTATTATCAGCACAATGCCCCATGCTGGACAGAGCTCTAGTATGGTCAGCACAATGCCCCATGCTGGACAGAGCTCTAGTATGGTCAGCACAATGCCCCATGCTGGACAGGGCTCTAGTATGGTCAGCACAATGCCCCATGCTGGACAGACCTCTAGTATGGTCAGCAATATGCTCCATGCTGGACAGGGCTCTAGTGTGGTCAGCACAGTGCCCCATGCTGGACAGGGCTCTAGTATGGTCAGCACATTGCCCCATGCTGGACAGAGCTCTAGTATGGTCAGCACAATGCCCCATGCTGGACAGAGCTATAGTATGGTCAGCACAGTGCCCCATGCTGGACAGGGCTCTAGTATGGTCAGCACAATGCCCCATGCTGGACAGAGCTATAGTATGGTCAGCACAATGCCCCATGCGGGACAGAGCTCTAGTGTGGTCAGCACAATGCCCCATGCTGGACAGGGCTCTAGTGTGGTCAGCACAATGCCCCATGCTGGACAGGGCTCTAGTATGGTCGGCACAATGCCCCATGCTGGACAGGGCTCTAGATTGGTCAGCACAATGCCCCATGCTGGACAGGGCTCTAGTATGGTCAGCACAATGCCCCATGCTGGACAATGCTCCAGTATGGTCAGCACAATGCCCCAGGCTGGACAGGGCTCTAGTGTGGTCAGCACAGTGCCCCTTGCTGGACAGGGCTCTAGTATGGTCAGCACAATGCCCCATGCTGGACAGGGCTCTAGTATTATCAGCACAATGCCCCATGCTGGACAGAGCTCTAGTGTGGTCAGCACAATGCCCCATGCTGGACAGAGCTCTAGTATGGTTAGCACAATGCCCCATGCTGGACAGGGCTCTAGTATGGTCAGCACAATGCCCCATGCTGGACAGGGCTCTAGTATGGTCAGCACAGTGCCCCATGCTGGACAGGGCTCTAGTATGGTCAGCACAGTGCCCCATGCTGGGCAGAGCTCTAGTATGGTCAGCACAATGCCCCATGCTGGACAGAGCTCTAGTATGGTCAGCACAATGCCCCATGCTGGACAGAGCTCTAGTATGGTCAGCACAATGCCCCATGCTGGACAGAGCTCTAGTATGGTCAGCACAATGCCCCATGCTGGACAGAGCTCTAGTATGGTCAGCACAGTGCCCCATGCGGGACAGAGCTCTCGTATTATCAGCACAATGCCCCATGCTAGACAGGGCTCTAGTATGGTCAGCACAATGCCCCATGCTGGACAGAGCTCTAGTATTATCAGCACAATGCCCCATGCTGGACAGAGCTCTAGTATGGTCAGCACAGTGCCCCATGCTGGACAGGGCTCTAGTATGGTCAGCACAATGCCCCATGCTGGACAGAGCTCTAGTATGGTCAGCACAGTGCCCCATGCTGGACAGGGCTCTAGTATGGTCAGCACAGTGCCCCATGCTGGACAGGGCTCTAGACTGGTCAGCATAGTGCCCCATGCTGGACAGGGCTCTAGTATGGTCAGCACAATGCCCCAAGCTGGACAGAGCTCTAGTATGGTCAGCACAATGCCCCATGCTGGACAGGGCTCTAGTATGGTCAGCACAGTGCCCCATGCTGGACAGGGCTCCAGTATGGTCAGCACAATGCCCCATGCTGGACAGAGCTCTAGTATGGTCAGCACAGTGCCCCATGCTGGACAGGGCTCTAGTATGGTCAGCACAATGCCCCATGCTGGACAGAGCTCTAGTATGGTCAGCACAATGCCCCATGCTGCACAGGGCTCTAGTATGGTCAGCACAATGCCCCATGCTGGACAGAGCTCTAGTATGGTCAGCACAATGCCCCATGCTGCACAGGGCTCTAGTATGGTCAGCACAGTGCCCCATGCTGGACAGGGCTCTAGTATGGTCAGCACAATGCCCCATGCTGGACAGAGCTCTAGTATGGTCAGCACAATGCCCCATGCTGGACAGGGCTCTAGTATAGTCAGCACAATGCCCCATGCTGCACAGGGCTCTAGTATGGTCAGCACAATGCCCCATGCTGGACAGAGCTCTAGTATGGTCAGCACAGTGCCCCATGCTGGACAGAGCTCTAGTATGGTCAGCACAATGCCCCATGCTGGACAGGGCTCTAGTATAGTCAGCACAATGCCCCATGCTGCACAGGGCTCTAGTATGGTCAGCACAATGCCCCTTGTTGGACTGAGCTCTAGTATTATCAGCACAATGCCCCATGCTGGACAGGGCTCTAGTGTGGTCAGCACAGTGCCCCATGCTGGACAGGGCTCTAGTGTGGTCAGCACAATGCCCCATGCTGGACAGGGCTCTAGTATGGTCAGCGCAGTGCCCCATGCTGGACAGAGCTCTAGTATAGTCAGCACAATGCCCCATGCTGCACAGGGCTCTAGTATGGTCAGCACAATGCCCCATGCTGGACAGAGCTCTAGTATGGTCAGCACAGTGCCCCATGCTGGACAGAGCTCTAGTATGGTCAGCACAATGCCCCATGCTGGACAGGGTTCTTGTATGGTCAGCACAATGCCCCATGCTGGACAGAGCTCTAGTATAGTCAGCACAATGCCCCATGCTGGACAGGGCTCCAGTATGGTCAGCACAGTGCCCAATGCTGGACAGAGCTCTAGTATGGTCAGCACAATGCCCCATGCTGGACAGGGCTCTAGTATGGTCAGCACAGTGCCCCATGCTGGACAGAGCTCTAGTATGGTCAGCACAATGCCCCATGCTGGACAGGGCTCTAGTATGGTCAGCACAATGCCCCATGCTGGACAGGGCTCTAGTGTGGTCAGCACAATGCCCCATGCTGCACAGGGCTCTAGTATGGTCAGCACAATGCCCCATGCTGGACAGAGCTCTAGTGTGGTCAGCACAATGCCCCATGCTGGACAGGGCTCTAGTGTGGTCAGCACAATGCCCCATGCTGGACAGGGCTCTAGAGTGGTCAGCACAGTGCCCCATGCTCGACAGGGCTCTAGTATGGTCAGCACAATGCCCCATGCTGGACAGGGCTCTCGTATGGTCAGCACAATGCCCCATGCTGGACAGGGCTCTAGTGTGGTCAGCACAATGCCCCATGCTGGACAGGGCTCTAGAGTGGTCAGCACAGTGCCCCATGCTCGACAGGGCTCTAGTATGGTCAGCACAATGCCCCATGCTGGACAGGGCTCTAGTATTATCAGCACAATGCCCCATGCTGGACAGGGCTCTAGTATGGTCAGCACAATGCCCCATGCTGGACATTGCTCTAGTATTATCAGCACAATGCCCCATGCTGGACAGGGCTCTAGTATGGTCAGCACAATGCCCCATGCTGGACAGGGCTCCAGCATGGTTAGCACAATGCCCCATGCTGGACAGGGCCCGAGTATGGTCAGCACAATGCCCCATGCTGGACAGGGCTCCAGCATGGTTAGCACAATGCCCCATGCTGGACAGGGCCCGAGTATGGTCAGCACAATGCCCCATGCTGGACATTGCTCTAGTATTATCAGCACAATGCCCCATGCTGGACAGGGCTCTAGTATGGTCAGCACAATGCCCCATGCTGGACAGGGCTCCAGCATGGTTAGCACAATGCCCCATGCTGGACAGGGCCCGAGTATGGTCAGCACAATGCCCCATGCTGGACAGGGCTCCAGCATGGTTAGCACAATGCCCCATGCTGGACAGGGCCCGAGTATGGTCAGCACAATGCCCCATGCTGGACAGAGCTCTCGTATGGTCAGCACAATGCCCCATGCTGGACAGAGCTCTAGTATGGTCAGCACAATGCCCCATGCTGGACAGAGCTCTAGTATGGTCAGCACAATGCCCCATGCTGGACAGAGCTCTAGTATGGTCAGCACAATGCCCCATGCTGGACAGGGCTCTAGTGTGGTCAGCATAATGCCCCATGCTGGACAGGGCACTAGTGTGGTCAGCACAGTGCCCCATGCTGGACAGGGCTCTTGTATGGTCAGCAAAGTGCCACATGCTGGACAGGGCTCTAGTATGGTCAGCACAATGCCCCAAACTGGACATGGCTCTTGTATGGTCAGCACAATGCCCCATGCTGGACAGGGCTCCAGTATGGTCAGCACAGTGCCTCATGCTGGTCAGGGCTCTAGTATGGTCAGCACAATGCCCCATGCTGGACAGGGCTCTAGTATGGTCAGCACAGTGCCCCATGCAGGACAGGGCTCTAGTGTGGTCAGCACAATGCCCCATGCTGGACAGGGCTCTTGTATGGTCAGCACAATGCCCCATGCTGGACAGGGCTCTAGTGTGGTCAGCACAGTGCCTCATGCTGGTCAGGGCTCTAGTATGGTCAGCAAAGTGCCGCATGCTGGACAGGGCTCTAGTGTGGTCAGCACAGTGCCTCATGCTGGTCAGGGCTCTAGTGTGGTCAGCACAGTGCCTCATGCTGGTCCAGACCTGAGAATTATATGTATACACACACACACACAACAGTCCAGGCCCCGAGACATATTTCACACACACACAGACACACACAGACACACACACACACACACACACACACAGAACACATCCCAGACACTGAGACTTATATATTTGCACACACACACACCAGCCCAGACACAGAGACTTATATATTTGCACACACACACACACACACACACACACACACACACACACACACACACACACACACACACACACACACACACACACCACAGCCCAGACACTGAGACTTGTATATTTGAACACACACACACAAACACACACACACCACAGCCCAGACACTGAGACTTACATATTTGCACACACACACACACACACACACACACACACACACACACACACACACACACACACACACACACACACACACACACCACAGCCCTGACACTGAGACTTATATATTTGCACACACACACACACACACACATACACACACACACCACAGCCCAGACACTGAGACTTATATATATGCACACACACACACACACACACACACACACACACACACACACACACACACACACACACCACAGCCCAGACACTTGAGACCGAAATATATGCACACACAAGCACACACACACACACACCACAGCCCAGACACTGAGACTTATATATATGCACA